>NC_056729.1:1891585558-1891608058 GCF_019279795.1 Protopterus annectens
TGTAAGTGATGACCATGATCAGCTGATGGCCTCTGCACCAGTTTCAGTCCTCCTCTAGCTGAGTGCATGTGGAACAGCTGTGGTAACATTCCCATAACTAATTGCATGGTAACACACACTCTAATATCTAGGGACATTGTTTTGGTGTTGGCCCTTTATATCCACTGTGTGCAGGAACAGGATCTGGCATTTGGCAAAATGCATATCAGATGGATTGGGGATTTACCTCTAACAACTTACACTGTGGAAAGAGGGCAACACACAGGAGGGGGATGTGCCTAACCAGACTACAGACTGTAAGTGCTGCTATACTGCATATGGAATAATTTTGGTTTAACAGATTGTGTTTGTGGATACGGCTGTCCTACATGTTGTATTACCTGCCATGTCAGTACTATGTTTATGAGGAATCTGCATCTGCAGGTTCATCTGCAGAATGGGCAGTGTGTTATGCTCTTGGTGTCATGTGATACACACTGAGCATGTGTCTGTGAACTGCAGAAGGTATTGTGAGGATTGCAGTCTGTAGATGGTGAAAGATCTGACAGTTGCTGACTTCATATCCCTCATAGGACACATGTTGCAACAAACCCTGTTACAACAGTATATGTATGCTTTTATCACAGCAACATGTCAATATTGGCCCTCTGTATGTGCTTCTAGCCACATCTCTGTCGCCCCCCACCATATCAGCCTCAACAGACTATACACACAACTCTGTAGGTATGGCTACAGCTTAACTACCATTTGGACAGATTGTGTAGTGTACCACACCTTCTGCTATGTGATTGTAGCCATGTCCCCTGTGTGGACACAAACATTGTTACAGATTATTCACTTGCATGCCATTGTCAGGACCACTATTGTTACATATATGCCAGTGGTATGGCTCTTCTGAGATTGCTGCACATCTGACAGTCTGTGTTATAAGGAGGTTCTATGCATGCTGTTAAACGTACTGGGATTGTGTAGACTATTACAACCAACATATGTACTATGACAGTGACACAATAACATGTATATGTTCCTTTGGCCAGCTGATCCACCTCTCCACACCCATCTGACCAGGACACCTGGCCACATCACATGTGTGTGGCAAGCTGGGGCCTCCTCATGTACTGTTACAGCCATACCAGCAGGTGTAACCACCCAGGGGATGTTGGTCCACCCCCCTCGGGCACACACCAACATGTCACTGTCCCCTGAGCTCAGCTCTAGGTCCTGTTCCCTACCAGGCTCCACAGGCACATGAGGGATGTGCTACATCTGTCTGAGGCACCCAGTACACATTCACACAGCCAACATGCTCCTCCTGCTCAGCCACCAGACCTGGCACCTTCAGGACTTGGAATGCTGTTGTGAGGGGGAGTTGGTGGGAACCTTGTTCCCATTGTGCCCATATTGGGGACCATGGTGCGTCCACATCACAGACCACACACACCATTCACAGTGTTTACCCACCACATGTGTCACACACTGCCCCTGTAGACTGTCCTTTATATCTACCAATCCTGACCACCTTCACGTGTGTATCTACCATACTTCACCATATTCGCATAGCATACTTCACAGGCGGGGGCATTGTGGTGCTAGGATGGGACTAACATGTGACATACCCATCCATGGTGCACACACTGCCAGCATTAGAGATCCGTCTGCATTTGTATGTGTGCTATTGCCTCGCACATAGCACACATCATTGTGGTAGTGATATAGGGGACATGTCTTACCATACATATCTGTTAGTGTGTGTGTTTGTACAGATGTATATTTGCATATCGGTATTTATCTATATGTGTGTAGATATATGTGACCTCATATATATGTGCACATATATATGTCTGCACATGGGTATATGTACATTTCTGGACATACATGCTGATATACATACATATCTTTGAATATTATATACATGACATATGTACACATATGCATACCGATATGCAGGGTACATTCAGACATCAGCTCCACAATCTCACAACACCTTCCTGAACAGCTGCACTGTTCTGCTTTGCTACAACATAGACAGGTGTCACATATGGACACGGCCTGTCATTAGGGGGGGTATATGTAGGAACTGATGGCAGGTACCCCTATTACACACCTATGGCATTGCTACATGACAGATTCACCTGAGTATCCTACCAGTGGTGGGCCATGGCTCCCACATGTCCATCATAATGGCATTACTTCCACCACCAGCTATTGGCCATGTAATATGCATACTTCCCATTACACTACACACAGTATGATGGCTTACATCTTGTCTGTCAGTGCTGACCTGCACAGTTAAAGTCTATAACCCACTACACAGGGACAGACACTATTGTCCATAGCAGTCATTCAGTTGAACATCATCAAAACAACACCTGATGGCACATATAGCTCATTCCACATCATCTATCCCATTATGATGGAACAGGTACTACATGCCATTACATGTACATATACTTCACATGCCTGCTGTGGGAATGATGTCTTGTTGAATGACAGTTGGCTAAATGCCTGTGATGTCAGCTTTTTGTTTGAAGAGCTTTGTCTTTTCTTTCTTTTTCTCTTCCTCTTTCTCTCTCTCTCTCTCTCTCTCTCTCTCTCTTTCCAGTAAATAGATTGAGCTGATTTGAATAGATTGCAGCCTGGCTTTAGTAGGTGGTGCACATGATCAGGTGGTGGCCTCTGCACCAACCAGTGTCCTCCACTTGCTAACTACATGCAGCTTGCTGTGTAGTACCTTCAATTACCACTGTCATGGCAACCACCTACTATGAATCCCCACATCATGTGGGCATGGTCCCTTTACCTTTCCTGTGTGATGGACATCATTCCTGTGTGTTACAGACAGCAGGTAGCAATACCTCTTACAGGAGAACTGGCACACTCAGGCCGGCTACATATTTGTAGGAGGTCCCAGAACTACACACAGAGTGTGATTCGAGGTGTGTTATGCATTGTGTAGTACTGGTGTTACAGGGTGTGTGTGTACATACTAGTTTACCTTGGAATACAGTCTGTCTGCATAGCTCACACCTGTGGGCCTATCCTCTTGGTAGCTAGAGGTGTGCCTATCATGTTATGTCTGTCCTCCACACAGGTGCTGTGTATATTTCATTGCCAGTGTGTGTGTTGAGTGCTATCAGTACATGGCTACATCCATTTATGTTTCTAATCTCAATTCCCTAACTAAGGGTATGTTGCAGACTATCCTGTGACACCAGCGACTTGCTTAGTGTATGGCAAAAGTTTTCCACATATGGGCCTGTGTTCCAGCCTTTGTCCTCCACCTACATACCAAGCTTTCCACATATGACATGCTGTCTGAGGTTGTTTTGTAGTTGGCTGTGAGTATATCACACTGCCATTGCTGCACTCAGTCCACTGCTGTTGTATCCCCCACATATACGGTGGGGCTGAGGCCATACATGTGTGGGCTTCACCCACACAATACATGTGTACCCTTATGCACTCCAGAGGCCAGTGTATGTAACAGTGGTATATGGCCCTGTATTATTGAGGCTGGAGGGATGCACCATAAATGACCTAGGCTGTTACAAAATGTGGAGGTATCAGGGGTGAGCTGCCTTAAGGTATCTGGATGTACAGTACCATACACCTCACCTACATTTACATTACTTACATAAATCAGGTTAATGCAGGCCTACTACCTCCTCCCATACAGACTGTTCTGTTTATGAGTGTGCTTGTGATGGTATCAGTTATGCCTTGTTATGTAACAGTTACATCCCATTTGGTCAACTGAAGTCTTTACCACCTAGTGATTTTGTATGGAGAGTAGATAGAGGCTGCTGAATAATACACCTGCATTACTTACTGTTGATAGTTTGGTATCCTGTGGTCCAGTCTGTCTTTACTATTGTACAATATGAAGGCCTTTGCCTGGACAGCAACAGTTGTGAACCTTTCCAGACTACTGTATTAGTATAATTGTTTCACAGTTGCACTACTCTGTTTATATGGATGTCAGTGTCTGAACAGCTATAATACATGGCATCTAGAACTGTAATAGTACACAAATAAAAGGTATCCATCTCTGAAAACTAGTGCGTGGTGATTTACCCTATGACCTCTCTGTGGGCATATGTTGCTGGCAGCGATTGTCATTTGTATGGGTGGCCCATACAGTGTCCAGTTGTTAAGGTGTTAACTGTAGGCATGGTGGCTTTTCCATATTGTGTGCCGTTCTACATATGTATCTTACTGTACATATCTCTGCATGTGTCTGTATAGTCACATGTATATCTATCTATATATATATATATATATCTATATATATATATATATATCTATATATATATATATCTTTATATATATATATATATATATATATATATATATATACATATATATATATATATATATATATATATATATATGTAGATATATCTATATAGATATGTATATCTGGTTCTGCATACATGTGTCTGTGTATCTGTATCCTGGGGAAGTTGATAGCTTCCAAATGTTACATCTCCTATGGGAGTCACACAGTACTGCAGGATAGGTTACCAATACCGGCCTGACATCATACAGGTGGGTTGTAGTTATGTTTACATGTTGTGCACGTCATGTCAGGTCCTGCTTATGTGATCTGTAACACTTTAGTATATTGCAGGGCAGATGTGCTTGGCTGTGGTGGTGGGGTATGCCTATTCATACATGGTGTATATTGTTTGGGGCATCTCAACCCCATTAACGGTGCATGTGTACATATTTGTATTTGTCAATCTGCCATTGCTATCTACAGATGTGTGGCTATATATATATATATATATATATATATATATATATATATATATACATATATATACATATATACATATATATATATATATATATATATATATATATATATATATATATACATCTTTTGATATGTTGTATCTGTTTAGATATTACTATATTTGCTCACACAAATACATTTACATGTTGGATTACATTCTCTGTACTGTTGAATGACTGGGCTGGTTGATATGTTTTGAATACATCAGGGTTATGTATATCTGTCATGGCATAGTGGTAAATCACTTTGCCTAAAATGTGTGGGGTTCTGTGTTCAAGCGCAGCATAGACCAGTTATTTTGTTGCTGGGCAGAACAAGGGCCATTGGATACAGAGTGGTTAAGGCATGTTTAGTCAGTTGTTTGTGGGTTTGTGCGGAGGTAAGCACTGCTAACCTGCCATTACATCTGCTTACAGGGTGTTAACTTCAGATTTGCTTAACCAGTGTAGTCATTGCTCACTGCCATGTAAACGGGCATAAGCCCGCTTACTAGTGCTTACATACACTTAATATTGCTTATTTGTGCTTAAACCTGCTTACTAGTGCCTTATTCAGTCTGACAATGATACTTCACATGTGCATTTCTTGCAGTACTCCAGTTCATATATAGATGTTATTTAGTGGGTTTTGCAATAAAACTATTGGTTATAATGTGCTTTGCCATGTAAAATATACTGTGCTACAGTGGGACTCGAGCCGGGAATGCCTGCTCATTAAGGAGATGCTCTGCCCACTGCTCTATTGCTCTGCTGCTTCATTTGCATATTTCTTCCATAATGTCATACCCATGGTTCCTTTCCCCTACCCCCCAAGCTCCACGTACAAAACAACCATCCATTCCCCAGTTGCTAGCCCAGCCATATCACACCTGCACACATTGCACTCTCTGCATGTCTCAGTACTCATCCAGTATACTGTCTTGACACAAGCTTCTGCAGGTTCTTCATCTGTTTAGTCCACGTATGTATGAACCTTGCCATGATTGTACTCTGATACTGGTGCAAATATCGATGTGACTCACAATTTTTGGTTCGTCCCACCAGGGACAGACCTGTTGTTGTGTCTCAATTAGACTTAGATGGTCTACACTGTTTCTCCCACTGGTAGCATCCTGCCAGGTGTTTGAGAAGCAGCAGTTGGTTCACACACTTAGCCAGCCTCATCTCCTGGATCCACAGAACTGACATCCCAGGTTTGACATTCTGTGCATGAAGCATGCGCACACACTTCCTCAACGTGCACTGTTTTTTTTTATTCTCTTCAATATTATGCAAGACTACTGTTCTCACAGTATGATTGGACAGGCACTGTTTTTATGATACACATAGACTGCTCGAAATACTGTATTTGAGCAATGTACAAATGGTTGCTGGTATTAATCTACATACTTACATACATTTCCTAGACTGTTGAATGATTGTGCTGAATGATATGTTTGTGATAAGAGCAGCTGTATGTGTATCTGCCATGGCTTATTGGTAACTCACTTTGACTATAGTGTGCAGGGCTCGGGGGTTGCAACCTGGGAGTGCAGATTATTTTGTTGCTGGGCAGGAAGAGAGCTGTTGGCTACAGAGTGACTAAGGCACTTTTGAGCAATTGTAAGCGAGTATGTGCTGGTTTGCACAAGGGTAAGCAATGCTGACCTCCGGTTATGGCGTCTTACACTGAGTTAGCTTCTACATCGCTTAACCAGTGTAGGCATTGCTTGTTTGCCGCCACCCAAACAGGCTTAAACCCACTTACTTCTGCTTACCCCTGCTCTGCTTTATGTATTTATTTTACATTTGTTGACCGGGAAATCTGACTTTATGCTTATCCATTTTCAGCGGTTGCCCCGAGGAGTAAAGCTCCATAGTAAACCCCAGCTACTCAATACAAGTAATACTGAGATGTTCACATTCATAGAGAGTAACAGATGTAACATAGCTACATAACATATTCTTCATGCTTAGTTTACGTTAACATGTCAGTATTATACATGCTTAGGTCAAATTTACGTCAGGTATGACTGTTGACAAAGGTCAGTTTAAGTTGAAGTTAGATTCCAGTTTAACAGTTCTGGATAGGTTACACTCAGGTATTGAGGTTAAGATTTAGTTATCCCATACCTGTGTGGGAGAGTGGAAGAGAATAGTGAAGGAGTAGGTAGGTAGGTAGGTAGAGGGGGAGAAATTGTAACTGTATATTAGGTAGTGGGAATAATTGGTAGGATAGCAATAGGGAAGGTTTGAAGGATGTTGAGATATGTATGCGAGGCAGGACAAGAGTTGTCAGTTTCAGTAGTTGATGTAGAGGTATAGAGTGTAAGGTGGGGGGGGGATTAAGGTGGGGGGGGAATTTAGCCAGGTGGTGAGCATGTGCTGATCAAAGTGTGCTTGAGGTGTTCCTTCAAGTGTTATTTACATGTGTCCTTTGAGACAACTGAGGTAATAGATGTGTGTAGGGAGTTCTAGATTCTGCCAATATAGTTGGGGAAGACAGTGTCATCTAATTGTAACTTTAAACTTTAATAGAAATTAAAAAGAGGTTGTTAGGTAAGTGGTGTTAAAGGGGCACAAAGATTTTTTATTTATTTATTTATTTAACATTTGTTGACCGGGAATGTCCGACTAGGTTCCACAGATCCTCTTTTCAGCGGAGGCCCGGGGAGAAATGCTCCAAATGCATGTCTTTGGAATGTGGGAGGAAACCAGAGTACCCGGAGGAAACCCACGCGAACACAGGGAGAACATGCAAACTCCACACAGAAGGCACCCCAGCCGAGAATCGAACCGGAGAACCTCTTGCTGTGAGGCAACAACGTTAACCGCTGCACCACTGTGCCGCCCAAAGAGGGAAAGATAGTAGGGGAAATAGCCAGGGATGTGCAGGAAGGCTGAAGGGAAGGTCCACAGCTGGCCATTTTTTCTACAGTGACAGCTGTGCATATACACTGAATTTGGAGGTAGATTTGGACACTCACACCCCTGGGTGGGGGTGAGGACAACAATAATAAGTTGCGATGCCAGTTAGAATGGCTTACATGCCTACAGTGGGGTGCTGCAACCATGTGTTCTTTGGCGTTATTTAGTGGGTTTTGCAACAACAAATCTGGTTATAACATGCTTTGTCATGTAAAATAGACTGTGCTGCAGTGGGATTCGTATCGGGAATGCCTGCTCATTAGGCGACTGCTCTGCCCAATTCACACTATTGCTTACATCCACGAGGTGGTCACATTAGAACTGCTCCAGACAACACCTGCACACATCGACCCATAATTTCATGCCCATAGTCCCCCACCCCCCACCCCGCTCCTCCTCTGCAGCACTCATCCTTTCTCTGGGTGCAGGTCAGATCTAACCACACCACTACACACAGCCCACTCTACACTTCTCAGGACCCATCTCATACATTGTCTCGACACGTGGGTCATCAGGTTTTCCCAACCTTGTAGTCCAAGTACATATCCTCCCTGCCTTGATGAGTCAGTGTAATGACAGGAATCCAAATACCCAAGAATTTTTAGGATGTCTGGCAAGGGACGTCCCTGTCTTTGTTTCTAGATTAAACTTAGCGGATCCACAGTGTTTCTCCCACTGGTTGTATCCTGCCTGTGGTTTGGGGAGCAGTGGTTTGTTTATTTTGTTTGTGTGTTTGTATGTTTCACCTGTTTGGCTGTGGGGGGCCATTGGTACATGTAACACGTATGTTGATCAAGACCCCTCACTCCCATTGGCAGTGCCTGTAGTCATAAACGTCATTCTTATGTGCTGTCTCATATCATGGGTATATATATATATATGTATATATATATATATATATATATATATATATATATATATATATATATATGTGCATATATATGCACACACACACACATATATCTATCTATATATATATATATATATATATATATATATATATATATATATATATATATATATATATATATATATATATATATATATATATATATATATATATATATATATAGGTCTACTACGTTAGACCGACAGTCCACAACACCAACACCGACAACACCGACACCACAAGAACGAAACCACAAAAACATGAATGCTCACATGCCCGACAAACCACAATACTGACAGTTAACAAAACAAAACATTCACTGTTCCACACAACATACACACACAACATAAGCACACCAACAACCTAAAAACCTACACTACACCTTACACACAAATATCTATGCACTAACCTTAACCCAAACCCTAACCCTAAGGACCGTCACTATCGCACACTTACCTTACCCACACCCTAACCCAAACTCAATTAATCCACCCCTAACCCTCAAGTCCCTCCCTATTGCACACTTACCTTACCCGCACCCTAACCCTAACTCACTTAATCTGCCCCTAGCCCTCAAGTCCCTCACTATCACACACCTACCTTACACGCACCCTAACCCTAAATCCCTCACTATCGCACACACACCTTACATGCACCCTAACTCTAAATCCCTCACTATCGCACACTTACCTAGTCGCGCTCACACATTTCCCGTGTCGGTGTTTTCGCTGTCGGGATTCCGAGTTGTCGGTTATCTGCTCTGTCTGTCTTCTGGTGTTGGTGATGTCAGTGTCGATCTTCCGAGCTTTTGTTCTAACTAAGGGAACCTGTATATATATATATATATATATATATATATATATATATATATATATATATATATATATAAAATGGCATGTGGATGTATGGATGTCTGCATATGTATATATTTATATGAGGATATTTATATATTTATGTATGTCTATATATGTATACATATGTAATACAGAGAAGGCAAGGTATATATCTATTAGATAGACATAATACAAGCACTCAGGTCACTCCAAGGCAAGTACAAATATGTCCATGCTGGTGTGAATGACCTGAGACATAACTCCCTGGACTACATGAAAAGAGACATAGAGGAGCTCTCTGAGCATGTAGCCCAGGCCGGTATGACCCTGACCTTGAGTAGCATCTTACCCTCATCAAGAATGATGCCACAACATGAAGACAAGATGATCAATTTCAACAATTGGCTTAAGTATTGGTGTCATTCAAAGGGGATCCAATGCCTGTCAGCCTGGAATGACATGCTCGACAAGACACGATGCTTCGCTAGGGACGGCTTGCACCTGTCACCCCTGGGCTTTCGGATATTGGCAAAGGCTCTTGCTACCAACATAGTGCCTTTTTTAGGCAAGGCTCAAAAGACAAACCCACCTCTATAGGTATCACAAGGGATAAGAAACTAAGAGTAATGCTACTCAACGCCTGAAGTCTAAACCTCAAGATGCATGCACTCGAAACTCTCCTTAGCATGGAGAACATCGATATCTGTGCAGTAACAGAAACCTGGTTCAAGGCTCCCGAGAGCACCCCAGCACTAACAGGTTATACCTCATACCATGCTTTTCGGCCCCATAACTTGGACCGAACCACAAAAGGAGGGGGAGTATCAATATTCGTCAAAGATACCGATACCTCCAGGTTGGTGGCACAGCACGAAGCATCAGAGACTATTCATGTGCAACTAACAGTGGGTAAAACTGCCTTCCAGATTATAGCCTACTAAAGACCACCCTCCCAAACCCAGGAACCCCACTCGGCCTTCCTGAGAACACTGGAAAATATGAGGGTCTCTCCAAACACCATTATATTGGGCGACTTCAACTACCCAAACATAGACTTGGAGCATTACTCTAGCTCCAACACCCTAGCCCAAAGGTTCCTAGAATTTATAAACTCAAATGCTATGGAACAACTTGTTACCACTCCCACAAGAGGGGAAAATGTACTGGACCTGATCATCACCAACATGGGGACTCTATGCTCCAGACCAGAAGTGTATCCCTCACCGGTAAGATCAGACCATAAACTAATCTCACTGGATATTCACAACCCAACACCACCCCCTGCCCAGAAAACCACAGTGAAAAACTTCTCTAAAGCAAGTTTCACACTCCTGGTGGAATCCTTCAAAGCCCCCGGCCCTGTGGAAAATACGGCATGGATCAGGCAATCCCAAATAAAACCAAGACCCAATCATCCAAAGGTAGACGTCCTGTCTGGTGGACCACAGCCATAAACAAACTATACAATAGAAGGAGGAAGCTACTACATGATAGAGCAAAATCCCAAAAAGGGAAGGCATCTCTTATCAGTATTAGCAAAAAACTACAGACACTCATAAAATCGTCTAAGGCTGATTTCGAGAGAAAAATTGCACAGGACACTAAGGATAATCACAAGGCTTTCTTTAGTTATGTTGGAAACCTGGGTGGGAATTCCCAGATATTCTCAGAATTAGTCCAAAATGACAAAAAATACACTGAACCCACAGACATTGCCAACATCCTAGCTGACAGGTTCAGCGCAAACTCCCCCCCCCCATCCCCACCAAAAGGGCAAATATCTATCCCAGCAGAGTGCTGCCCCCCTGACATCTCAGATGCTCAGGTAAGAGCTGCCCTCTCCAAAGCAAAAAAACACAGCATCAATGGGACCAGACGGTGTCCCGGGCTGCGTCCTACATGAACTCCAAAAAGAGCTAAACCCAAACATAAAACCACTGTTCAATCTCAGCCTTACTACAGGATATGTACCCAAAGAGTGGCGTACAGCAACAGTGGTCCCTCTCCACAAAGGTGGTGCCTCAACGGATCTTGGAAACTATCGCCCCATAAGCCTGACTAGCTTGGTCTGCAAAGCTATGGAAAGGATCATCATTGACCTCATAAATAAAGATATTGGGGACCTACAGACACTGGATCCTACCCAGTTTGGCTTTGTTAAGGGCAGATCCTGCCTCTTAAACCTGGTCGATTTCTTTGAAACAGTCACCAAGGCCATTGACGAGGGGAAGGTGGTCCACACAGCTTACCTGGACCTCACAAAAGCCTTCGATACAATACCCCACTCAGGCATTATAGATAAGCTCACCAGCTTAAATATAAACCCCTATGTCACTAGATGGGTTGCAAACTGGCTCAAGGACAGAACCCACATGGTTAGAATTGCTGGAGCCATGTCAGACTCCAAATCATTTACAAGTGGCATCCCACAAGGCTCAGTCCTGGGACCTCTCTTGTTCGGTATATATTTCTCGGAGGTACAGGCCAACATGGAAGGACTGTGGCTGACCAAGTTCGCAGATGACTGCAAACTGGACACCATAATCGACTCTCCAGCTGATACAAGCATCCTCCAAAAGGGCCTCATAGAAACAGACAACTGGTGCCAGAGCCATGGCCTCAAGCTAAATGCCAAAAAGTGTATAGTCACCCCCTTTGGCAAAAACAAAGTGCCCACAAATTACCACATAGGTGGTAATCCATTAAGTACAGAAGAAATAATTAGGGACCTGGGGACCCAAGTTGATAGCAATCTTTCATTTGACAACCATGTGGCCAAAGTGGTTAGAAAAACATTTTATATAGCCCACCTGATCATGAAGGGATTCACATCTAGATCAGGGGAGGTCATCGTGCCTCTTTACTCATACCTCATCAGGCCCATAATTGAGTACAATGCCCCTTTTGGGATGTACCTTACCAGACACCTGCAGCAACTGGAAAGACCCCAAAATTACCTCACCAAGAGGATCAAAGAGCTCAAACAGATGCCATATGCTGCCTGGTTAAAGAAACTACAGCTCTACTCAGTGGCATACCGCCTGCTCAGAGGCGATCTGTGCCTGACGTATGAAGCCATGTCCATCCCGGAATTAATGGACATGCTGCACCTCAGAAAATCCAAATCCCATTGAGCTACGCGCTCAAGTGACTTGAACCTCAGCACTGAAATAAATAGGACATGCTGGAGAGACAGATTCATAACTCAGAGGCTCCCTTCACTCTGGAATAAAATCCCAGTCCAGGTTAGGCAGAGTCCCTCATTGACTCTCTTCAAGAGGAATCTTGATGAGTGGATGGGAGATCATAGGTTTACCCCGGGTATCACTTCTGTGTCACTGTTAGACAGTGGCACAGTATACTAACCTCGAAAAACAGCATAGCAAAATTAATTTAAAATGGGTGGCGAAAGCCAAACACACTCTGGTTAGGCTTAGAAATGCCCTAGGGCAGATAGTAGTATGAACCTATGAACCTATATATATATATATATATATATATATATATATATATATATATATATATATATATATAGATACACACACACACACATACACACACACACACACACACATACACACACACACACACACACACACACACACACACACACACACACACACACACACACACACACATATACATCTACATATTTAGCTAAATATCCTGTAATGTTGACTGGTATTGCTGGATGCTAAGTTTGTGGAAACGTGAGGTTAGTTATATTTGCAGTGGCATAGTGGTAAATCACATTACCCATGGTATGTAGGCTCCTGGGTTCGAGCCTTGCAGGGACTGTTTAGTTTGTTGCTGGCCAGAACTGGGCCCGTTGGATACGGAGTGGTTGAAGCACTTTTACGCAGTTGTCAGTGGGTTTGCATGATGGTAAGCACTGCTAACTTCTGTTGACATCCGCTTACACATGGTTAGCCTCACTATTGCTTACTCTGTGTAAGCACTGTTTCCCGTCGTGCAAACAGACTTGCACCTGCTTAGTCATGCTTATTTATCCTTACTACTACTCTATTTCTGACAGTCATAGGTGGTGGATTTGGCAAGTGTATGGGGTTATTATTCATTACACAGCTTACTACTCCATTTCACACATATATGTTATTTATTAGGTTATACAACGAAATATATTGATCATAACAGTGCTTTGACATGGAAATAGAATGTACTGCGGTGGGACTTCAACCGGGATTGACTGTTCGTGAGGGGAACGTTCTGCCCACTACAATATTGCTGTACTGCTTCCTTTGCACATATCCTGCTTTTTATCCTCCTTTTGCTATTTCAGCTACATTAACCGTAGCTAAGCAATGGGCACACCCGCACACCTACGGTTAGATTTGATTGGTGTTTTAAAAGCTATAGATGGGTTTCTTCTTTTAATTTATATGTCCTGTTGCTGTTGTATATGTGGGGGTCTGTTGGTGGGGATTTGGGGACACCTGTGAGCGATCTCGCTCATTTCTTGACAGCTTCTGCTGTTCGACATTGCAGGGGCATGTTTATTCTGAGAGCTCTGCTCTCAGACACGCCCCCTGCACTCGTACATGCTCCATGTAAGCCTAGGAGTTTGGCCAGCATGCCTTCATTACAATGCATGGCACGCTGCTGTCCTGCTCCTAAATGGGTGCTTTTGTGCAGGACTAAACTAGTCCTGCAAGGAAGTTTAGTAAATCCTGGGGTATTTCTAGCAAAAGTTGGCTGGGTTCTATTGTTTTGTTTCTCCATAATTAGTTGATAATGTCTTTCAACTTCTTCATTATGATATCCCCTATGTAAAAATTGTTCCTTAACTTCAACTAATTGATTCCTCATAACATCTTCATTTGTATTCAGTTTAGATACCCTCACCATCTGATTTTTGCAGATATTAGGGAACATAAAAGGTGGATGCATACTAGGTCTAAATAAATTGCATTCTTCTTCATAACTTTTCTAATCATTGTAGTAACTAACCCACCACTACTCAGCTTAACTAAGGTGATAGCAAAAATGAATGAATTAATTTCATCTGTGGAGATTGATGTTGAAAAAATCTACTGTAGTAGTCAGAAAGTAAATAAATAAATAAAGTGAAATCTGTACTATCACCTTCCCATAGTTTCATATCTCACCCACAAATACCTTGTAAAAAAGTACCCTATTTAAAAACAAATCTGTCCTGTGTTAGCACCTGTTTGTGCTTCGCATCTGATAACTGAAGTGTTTTGCCTTTCCCTCTTTTTTTTCGTATTTTCTTTTTTTGTGTTTGACCTCTGCTGCCACATAGAATCAGATGGTTTTGAAGGATAGGAGGAAAATCCAAAGGATCCATTGCTGTTATCAAATTTGTTTAAACAACTGGTGTATTTTCTGCTACTAATGAGTTAACCTGTGTAGATGCCAATAAAGGCGTATCCACTTGTGCTCACTGATTACCGTTTAAAGTAGAGTACACATTCATATGTTCCGTATTTGTAAAGAAATGCTGCGTCATTTCTTTAGACCAAGTAAATGCAGCTGCCTTTCAAAAATCTTGTATATCTCTACAGACTTTCCTTTTCTTGCTGGCAATAAACATTAATATAAAGTTATGCACATTTTCCAACATGTGTTCCACATCTTTACTACACATGGAAAAGCAAGGCCACACTATACATTTATTTTGTAAACTCACAATGTCCTCTTTTGCTTGTTTGTCAAGGAGGGTAAAAAGTTAATCATTAAAATGATATATCACATACTGAGCTATATATATTAAAGATCTGCCATTTATTTAGCAGCTCAGGATATTGCTCACTATATTTTGGCATTTTCAAACCATGGAGCCTCCGGGAACAAGTTTTCCAGCCAAGGGCACCTCCAGGCATTTCTTTAGTTACTTCCTACTGCCATTTCTAGGCATTGGATATTGCTTGTTTGTATTTGTATTAATAATTCCAAAACCATGCTACATACAAAGTATTAGAAGATTTCATCTTAAAGCCTGCATTATGCAAAAATAATTATATTGATATTTGACATCACTTAAATGCAGCTAAAGAGATATTCCCCCGGATTCACGAAACATCCGTGTAAGACTTAATATGTCTTACTCGGAGGCTGCAGTTGAACGATATGACGTCAGCGTGCCATGAATATTCATGAGGGCACACAGACTCAACCGTAACTCTTACATGGACCGAGTAGGAAAGCAGGGGGTGTGTCCGACTGCCGAGCAGTCTAAATGTCCACACCCCTGCA
This sequence comes from Protopterus annectens, assembly GCF_019279795.1. Classification (NCBI taxonomy): domain Eukaryota; kingdom Metazoa; phylum Chordata; order Ceratodontiformes; family Protopteridae; genus Protopterus; species Protopterus annectens. The sequence goes on from NC_056729.1 coordinate 1,891,601,219, forward strand.
AGGTTTTAAAAAGCATAATGTCAACACACAAGAGCGAGTTCGCTCAAATGTACTTGCACCCAACACCACACTCCCTGACACTGTAAACCCCCATCACAGTTATATAAAGTAAATAATTAATTTTATTTTTTTTAAATCCACGATATAGCTGCCCGTATTTGCTCGTGTGTACATGGGTGTGCCCATTGCTTAGCTGTAGTTAGTAATTCTGACATGGAAGAGCATAAGAAAGAATGTTTATGCAATTCACACCAAATAGCAATAGCGTAATGGTAGAGTGTTTGCACAAGAGGAGGCAGTCACAGTTTGAGTCCCACCACTCCCCTACTTATTTATGTTTTAAATCAGTATATGAAATAATACCTAACATATATGATTAAAATATTATTAAAAGCAGTGAAATGGCCAATGTATCAGTGAACAAAATATATATTTTTAAAGGATCCAGATATATAATTGCCTGCAGTTAAGCAGCGCTTTACCCAGCACAATAGAGTTGCCCAAAGTTTAACAGCAGTTTACCCATCAAAATAGAGGTTCCCATAGTTTAATAGTGCTTTACCCAGCGCAATACAGGTGCCCATAATTTAATAGCGCTTTACCCAGCACAATAGAGTTGCCCAAAGTATAAAAGCGCTTTGCCCAGCGCAATGTGTTTGCGCGGACATGCGTGCCGTGCCAACCAGGGCACCGTAGGGCACCGTAGGGCACCGTGGAGCAACGTAGAGCTAAGTTGCTTAAAAGCAGCCACACCCCCTAACCTGTCTAGACAGTATTAAAATAAAAGAATGACAAGGTTTGAACCCAGGACCCTGTGCATCATAATAAAAGTACAGAACCACTAAGCCATGACAGCTTAGGAGAAGAAGCCACTGTTAACATACATATACTTAGAAATGGTAGATTAACCATGACTAAGCAAGTCTGCAGTCAGCTGAGAATAGTCGAAAATGGCCAATCACAAAAAAGTGCGGGAAATGCGGCATATTTAAGCCCCATGGGCGGGAATACTCACCATAACTGATTGTAGCTCACATATGCAGTTAGAATGGCTGGTGTAGGAAAGGATGCACGCTTCCGAGGACAATGTTGGGGCATCGAGGAGTCAAAATACATGGTTTGGCTCCTTCTCCACCATCATGAGGCAAGACTCCTACAGGGCCAGTTCGAAGGGATGGAGTACAAGGCAGAGGCTTGGAACCGGTTAGTTCATGACCTCACCAGTGTCACAGGCGTTCCTCGGACTAGCGAGCAGGTCCGTCACCACCATGCAGATCTGAAGAGACGGAAGGAGGCCTGCCTGAACCAATGGATACAGGAGGCCCGTGGGATGCAAGATGCCCCACAACTGAGTAGGTAGCCATGGAATGCAGTATGTAAGAATTGATAATTGATTCTACATAACGGATAGGTATGTCTCAATATCCCTTCATTTACTTTACAGCTGCAGGTGACCGTGCTGCGAATCAGCAAGCCTATGCAGAGAGGCTGCTAAGGCCACACCACCAGGCAGGTTAGTGATTATTCTGCATGTATTGTTATATAAAATAGTGTAGAGAGGATGAAATAAAGTGTTGTAGTCCAATAATACAGCCATAAAATGGCCTGAATAAGTCCTCTGCATGTACTGTCAGACAAAAAAGTCAGACAGCCAGAAAAAGAATGTAGTAACCCATTAAGAGAGTTAAAATATGTTTGGAATAATATCTCTGCAGGCAGGTACTGTCATATCAAATAAGTGAGTGAGCCTGAAAAAGAGTGTTCTAACCTATTAATAAAGGTATAATATGTCTTGAATATGTCTTCCATATGCACTGTTATAACAAATAAAGGAGTGAGCCTGTGGAAAAGTGTGTAATGTCATTAATAAAGGTATAAAACCTGGAGTGTGTCTGTGTCACTTAGTTTGAGATGTTGTTGTACCCTTGCATTATACAAATAGTACTGTTTTAGGTTCATAGGTTCATAGGTTCCTACTAGGCTATCTGCCCTAGGGCATTTATAAGCCTAGCCAGAGTGTGTGTGGCTTTCACCACCCCTTACGATGAGAATACTATACCCATTAGTTTGCTGTGCCTCTGTCCAGCAGTGACACAGAGATGATTCCCGGGGTAAACCAACGATCTCCCATCCACTCGTCAAGATTTCTCTTGAACAGAGTCAGTGAGGGGCTCTGCCTCACATGGACTGGGGTTCTGTTCCATTGTGTAGGGAGTCTCTGGGTGATGAATCTGTCCCTCCAGCATGTCCTATTTATATCCGCGTTGAGGTTTAAGTCTGTTGCTCTCGTGGCTCTGGTGGATTTGGATTTTTTGAGGTGGAGCATGTCCATTAATTCGGGGTTGGACATGGCCTTGTATGTCAGGCACAGATCACCTCTGAGCAGATGGTATGCGACTGAATAGAGCTGGAGTTTCTTCAGTCGGGCATCGTATGACATATGTTTGAGCCCCTTTATCCTTTTAGTGAGGAACTTTTGGGGTCTTTCCAACTGCTGCAGGTGTCGGGTAAGGTACATTCCGAATGGGGCGTTGTACTCAATCATTGGTCTGATAAGTGAAGAGTACAGGGGTACAATGACCTCTCCTGATCTGGATGTGAATCCCTTCATGATCAGGTGGGCAATGTAGAAGGTCTTCCTAACCACTTTGGCAATGTGAGTGTCAAAAGAGAGGTTACTGTCAACTTGGGTCCCCAGGTCCAGGATAACTTCTTCCGTGTTTAATGGATTACCACCTATGTGGTAATTAGGGGTTACCTTGTTTTTCCCAAAGGGTATGACTATACATTTTTTGGCATTTAGCTTAAGGCCATGGCTCTGGTACCAGTTATCCATTTCTATGAGACCTCTCTGGAGGATGTCTGTGTCTGATGGAGTGTCAATTATGGTGCCCAGTTTGCAGTCATCTGCAAATTTTGTCAGCCACAATCCCCCTATGTTTGCCTGCACTTCAGAAAAATAAATGCTGAACAAGAGGGGGCCCAGGACTGAGCCCTGTGAGACACCGCTCATGACTGGCTTAGAGTCTGACATGGCACCAGCAACTCTAACCCTGTGTGTTCTGTCCTTGAGCCAGTTTGGAACCCATCTTGTGACATATGGGTTTACATCTAAGCTGGTGAGCTTTTCTATGATGCCCGAGTGGGGTATTGTGTCGAACGCTTTTGCTAGGTCAAGGTAGGCTCTGTGAACTGCCTTACCCTCATCAATGGCCTTAGTGACTGTTTCGAAAAAGTTGACCAAGTTCAAGAGGCAGGATCTGCCCTTGACAAAGCCCAATTGGGTAGGATCCAGTGTCTGTAGGTCCCCAATGTCTTTATTTATGAGTTCCATTATGATCCTCTCCATAGCTTTGCAGACAAGGCTTGTCAAGCTTATGGGGCGGTAATTTCCAGGGTCCATAGAAGCACCACCTTTGTGGAGTGGGACCGCAGTTGCCGTACGCCATTCTTTGGGTACGTATCCTGTAGTAAGGCTAAGATTAAACAGCAGCCTTATGTGTGGGTTTAGTTCCTCATTGAGTTCATGTAGCACACAGCCGGGGACACCGTCCAGTCCCATTGATGCTGTGTTTTTTGCTTTAGAGAGAGCAGCTCTCACCTGGGCATCTGAGATGTTTGGGAGGCTAGACTCTGGTGGGATAGATATTTCTCCTTTTGGGGGGGAGGGAGAATTTGCACTGAACCTGTCTGCCAGTATGTTGGCAATGTCTGTGGGTTCAGTGATTTTTTATCATTTTGGACTAATTCTGAGCATATCTGGGAGTTTCCACCCAGGTTTCTAACATAGCTAAAGAAGGCCTTATGATTGTCTTTTGTGTCATTAGCGATTTTTCTCTCAAAGTTGGCCTTGGATAATTTTACGAGTGATCGTAGTTTTTTGCTAGTATTGATCAGAGATGCCTTCCCTTTTAGGGATTTTGCTCTGTCATGTAGTAGCTTTCTCCTCTTGTTGTAGAGTTTGTTTATGGCTGGGGTCCACCAGACCGGGTGCCTGCCTTTGGTGGAAAGGGTCTTGATTTTATTAGGGATTGCTTGATCCATACATTCCTGGAGGTGCTTGTAGAAGGCATTTATAAGGGTTTCAGCAGCGTGGGTTGTGGTTTCCACTGCCTCGGGGGCCTTGAAGGATACCACTCCAGTCTTAAGAAGTGTGAAGTTTGCTTTTGAGAAGTTCTTCACTGTGGTCTTTTTTGCTGGGGGTGGGGGCGGGATTTGGATCTCCAATGAGATTAATTTATGGTCTGATCTCACCAATGAGGGATATACTTCTGGTGTGGAACATTTTGTCCCCATGTTTGTGATGATCAGGTCTAGTATATTTTCTCCTCTTGTGGGAATGGTGACTAGTTGTTCCATAGCATTTGAGTTTATGAACTCCAGGAACCTTTGGGCTAGGGTGTTAGGGCTTGAGTAATGTTCCCAGTCTATGTTTGGGTAGTTGAAGTCACCCAATATGATGGTGTTTGGAGAGACATTCATACTCTCCAGTGTCTTCAGGAAGGCTGTGTGGGTTTCCTGAGTTTGAGAATGTGGTCTGTAGCATGCTACAAACTGTAGGGCAGTTTTACCTATGGTTAATTGCACCTGGATGGTCTCCGATGCTTCGTGCGTTGCCACTAACCCGGAGGTGTGGGTATCCTTTATGAATATGGATACTCCCCCCTCCTTTTGTGGTTCGGTCCGGATTTTGGGGCCAGAACGCATGATATGAGGTATAACCTGATAGTGCTGGGGTGCTCTCAGGAGCCTTGAACCAGGTTTCAGTCACAGCACAGACATCGATGTTCTCCATACTGAGGAGGGCTTTGAGGGCGTGCATCTTGAGGTTTAGACTTCTGGCATTGAGCAGTATTACCCTTAGTTTTTCTCCATTTTTGTTTTCTAGGGCGGTAGGTTTATCATTTGAGCCTTGCCTAAAAAGGCACTATGGGGGTGGCAAGAGCCTTTGCCAATATCTGGAAGCCCAGGGGTGACAGGTGCAAGCCGTCCCTTGCGAAGCAGCGTGGCTTGTCAAGCATGTCATCCCAGGCAGACAGACATTGGATCCCCTTAGAATGACACCAGTAATTAAGCCAATTATTAAAGCTGATCATTTTGTCTCTGTATTGTGGCATCATTCTTGGTGAGGTGTTTTAACAAGTGCTGTCAACTCAGAGTTGTGCAGTCCCATCTAAAGTGGGTGATGGAAGTGCTAGTAGCTGTGAAGCATATATACAGTCCTTAACAGTCAGTTACTGGCTGGCATGCATAAGTAAATCTGGCACACGAGTAGCATGTTAATTTGTTCCTCAGAAATGTGAGTGTGCTTCAAGAAATGCAGGGTTTGTACAAACTGAAGTGAAAATGTCATGTGGAAACATCCAGATACGTAGATAAAGACATATAACTGCAATCAAGAAATATGTAGCAGTAACATCTGCATCTTGGACAGTTAGCATGTCAGATATAGGTCAGGTATATATTGAACTAGCCAAACCCATTACACAACCTAATGCATGGTGGCAAGTGTAATAATACATGTAGGGGATATACACTTGCAGTCACTAGGAATGTAGTATAGACTAAAAGTAATTATAAGATGTTAATTGAGGTTTTTTTCTACACCCTACTGTTTGTGCATAAAACATGCAATTCCACAACTCAATGGGTATGTGTAATCTTAAATATTTGTTGGGACATATGTCCTAATGTTCTATAAATATTTGCATTCATGTTGATGCATGTGCCCTGTTCAAACACCACAATCATGGTGGCCTGTTGCTACCAAACATCCCTGCATGCTGTTGGAATATCCACTGTCGTTCAATATATGCATGTTTTATGCTTGCTGTTCAACTGTTGGAACCTTGGTGTGTTGGGTTAATGGGAATATTATTGCATGCTGTTACAACTAACCTGGAATGTTGCTGTTTATGTTGTAATTAAACACACTTACTCACAGAACGTATGGAAAGGCCGGTCCCAGCGGACCCATGTGTCCCTCCTCAGCTGGCGAGTGCACCTGGCACCAGCAGGTCCGGTGCTCATCCCGGGCTCCCCTCCTCCATTGGTCCTGTGCCACCTTCGGGTGGAAGCACTGCAGGGGATGGGGCTCATCCCCCCGTGCAAGCGTGGGTGGAGAGGGGCCACCTGTCACCCTTTGTCGGGTCTGGGCTGTGGTGCGTAGGGAGATCCAGCGTTCAGTCGCTGATCCCCTACGCCAGCTCAAGGCGCAAGTGGAGCGTCTCTCAGGTGAGCCTGCCTGTCCTACACAGCCCTCAGCACAGCCACCCTCGGGACTGTGAAGGTGCAGTGGTGGCTGCCCATGGGTGGGGATCTCAGTTCCACTGTTACCATCTGTGGGCTCATGGGCTTGCGATTTCCAAACATCCTTCCCCGTTAATTGTGTTCACCCACCCCATGTGTCAAATTCCGCCCCGTATGCATCTTGTTTGTCTTGTCTGTTTACCTCCCCAACCTACCTCCCCAAATATACCTACTTCCTCTACCTCGCATTCCACTCTCACCTGAAAAAAAAATTTAAAAAAAGGGCAATCTGTTCCCACAAAAAAATTACGCCCCATACATAGCTGCCCATTTCACACACATGTCTGCTGGACATATAAACTGATAATTATAATTGGCAGTACAACATACTCTGTTATCCTCACCCCTCTCTCAGGGGTGGAAGGCTTCAAATTTCACACCAAATTTTGAACATATGCACAGCTGTTGCTGGTAAAGAAATGGGCAGCTATGGACCTTCCCTGCACCCATCCTGCACATCCCGAGCTTGTTTCACTACTGTCTTTCCCTCTTTGTGCCCCCTTTTTCACCACTTTCCTATCCCCCCATTTT
>NC_056729.1:1891613058-1891685558 GCF_019279795.1 Protopterus annectens
CAACGACTAGGGTGGTTTACTGGTAATACTGTAACTGTACTTCATATTCATTGCAATGGATGGCATATTTCTTCATACATTAGCTTGATATGTACCCCTGTGGCGAGGTTGTGCATTGTATCCCAAACAGTGTGCCGAGTACTGGTGTATACTGGTTTGTTATATGGAGTGTGGCAGGCACTGTCAGCCAGTTGTGGGCTGAGCACTGATATGTGGTATTGAATGTGTGTATCCTCTGACAGACGAACAGATGCTATATATGGCAGTTAACTGATATCTGTACTGTATAATGTTAAATGTGCCACATGACTTGCTCACACATATCGTTTAATTGTCTTCCAGGGTTATGGCTCATCAAAGGAATCCATCCTACACAGCTGCGGATGAACAGGAAATACACCACAGCCTGGTGCAGCACTATACCCTGCTGTTTTCCGGGGCCAGCCAGCACCAGCATGAGCGTACTGTACTGTGGCAAGATCTTGTTTGTCGGGTAAATGATATAGGCATGCATAACCGGACATATGAGCAGGTACGCCATCACTGTAGTGATTTAATTAGACATGTCCAGCAGCGTGTGTCTGATATCCATAGACAACAGCTTGCCACAGGTGGTGGGGTGGCCATACATCCCCCCTCACCAGAGTGGAGGAGCTGCTCCTAAGCATGGTGGTTCTTGGCCTACAGCAGCAACAGCATCACACGTGTCATCATGGAGGCCGGAGCCACCCAGCATGATGACATGGAGCGTGCAGGTAACATGCCCTAGCTGTAGACTACTGTTACCTGTATTTTTAGATTATGCATATGTGAGATGTGTACTGTGTGTTTAGCAGTTGTGCTGCCTATTGTGTGCAATACTGATATTTGTAATAGTATTTGTACACTTGTGCCTGTTGTTCTACTGCAGTTTAGCACACTCACAGTAGCAATACTACAGTTGTGGCCACTGACAAACTGTGTCATATTCTTGTAGGTCCCTCTGTTGTGACAGCAGGGCAGACGATACATGCTGGTGAGTATGTTACCACTTTAAAATTGGTATTGAAATGTGCATGTCATAGGTGAGGTGTAGGCCATGTACACGTAACACACCTATGCATAATGCATGCTGTGCATGTTTGCTGTGAGACGGTAAACATCTCAGTAAAGTCAGTAGCTGTCTCAATCACATGAAATGCACAGAGCATCAGACACAAATGTGGCAACACTGTACTGCACATTGGATAGGCATAGTTGATACACATGTACACAACATAACACGTTTGTCATACGCAGTACACCTCAACATTGTACACATAGTGTAACTGGACACCCACTGCCAGGTCACACTTCAGTATCCCACATGTCATCCACACACCACACGTAATATACCTGAGGGGTAGGGGCCTAGCATGGGGCTGTGCAACACTCTTCAACACATAACACAGTCATGTTAGGCAATGCTCCCTATAGGGCACCTCACACACCCTTGTACAACATGGCTGTGTAATTGTGAATGTAGCCACAGCACTGTGGTTCAGGTACAGCATGCTAGGTGGTGGTCTAGCACAGTTTAGTGGCCTTGAGTGACCACATGATGCATGATGATGATGGCTAATGGTACTACACCCCATACAGTTACAATGACCACAGTACTACACATAACTGTCATTGCTTTGCACCTCAATGTTGTGTGTGTGCACACACATATGCACCTATACACATTATGCATAGCTTGTTGTGTGTCTGCAAATATATGCAAGTATATACAATATGCATAGCAGTCACATTCTGTACAAAGTGACACATATATGTCCTGGAATGCTATTGGGTATATAGGTCACATGACACACATTGGGTATGTGTGATGTTTAATGTTGCAGTCATGTACCATGCAATGTCATGGCTGGCACTGGCATATCTGGAATATGACCCACACTCACCATAACCACTGTACAATGGCCATGTCCAGGATTGGTATTCCATCATGTATACATGCACCACTCATCCTGTGTGTGTACATAGCATGCATGTGCTACACCTGTGTCCACAATTATCTGCTACAGACACAGACACTGCAATCAGACATGGAAATCTATGTGACACACAGATAACACATGCAACCATGGTATGTTTACCTGTGAGTGATGGTGCACAGGACATTGCAGAGCTTATAATACTTGCACAGCAATGTTGTGTCCTTGTACACATTGTGTTCTAGGGTGTAGGCAATCACTGAACAAGTACACACATGCATCACAGCCATGTATACTGTCATTAACTAGGGCTGTCTACACTCACACTGCATGGACTTGATCAACACTTATTCTGCATGCTGACACATGTGACGTGACTGTTTGCCTTGTGATACTGTCACCCACCTTCAACCACTATTGAATATGTTTCGGATTGCTGTTGTGCATGTGTATCTACTGTAGTGAGGAGTGTGCATGTGTTCATGTGTTCCTGTGTTCATGTGTTCCTGTGTTCCTGTGTGCATGTGCTCCTGTGTGCATGTGTGCATGTGTGCAAGTGTTCATGTGTTCATGTGTGCATGTGTTCATGTGTGCATGTGTTCATGTGTGCATGTGTGCATGTGTTCCTCTGTGCATGTGTGCATGTGTGCATTTATGCATGTATGCATGTATGCATGTGTGATAACATTATGTACAGATTGTAAAGTGTGTTTCCTGTCTTACTCTCACAGGTGCAGAGGTTGGGTTGGCTGAATGCAGCAGGGAACCTGAAGTCACTGCCACAAATAGTGGAGATGATGAGACATGTATTGTGGCACAGGCAGGTTTGATAGAGTCAGTCATTGGTCCACCAATCGACAGTACACAGCTTTCAACCCCATCTATGTGCACACTCATACTGCCAATATATCCCTCATCACCAATGGCCGTAGCCGAGGGACAGCATACAGTTGGCATTGACCAGGAGAGTGTGGTATCCATGGCACATGCATCCCCTCACAGCAGCCATACCCAGATCCGTGGAACGGTACCACATAGACAGATGTCCAGGGGTTCTCTTGGGAGCACCACTGGTCATATTGCCCCTGGCAGACGTGCCCCCACAGGTCTTTCAACCTCAGCTATGTTCCAGGCTGTAATGCAGGCACAGGCATGTATGGAACGGTACATCAGACAGGGACTAAGGGTGCAGAGGGCCCATAACACCGCTATCAATGACAGTATCCATGACCTTGCCAGTGCCATACGTAATTACACCGAGGTCATTGATAGATGTTGGGGGGAGACATTAGATGCCCTCCACAATGTGTTTTCCATGAGCCAGGACCATGCGGGATGGCTGAGATGTCGATGCGGACGTATGCCAGCAACATCAGCAGCTAGCAGTCATCACAGACAACACACAGATCACAGCCACTCTCGTAGTGCCAGTACCAGCCCCAGCAATGGGCTGGCCTGTCCATTGACTATCCTAGTAGATCACGTGCACATGGCTCTGGGCAGTCCCAGCAGGGACGTAGCTCCAGTCGACATAACTCTGCCTCAGATGATAGTACCCAGTCAGGCTTGGTACCCGATACTGTCCGTAGCACCTCTGCCAGGCACAGGTTCCGTGTCCATGCCCAGAGACAATGATCTGCAACAGTTGGAGTCTTTTGTCAGTATGCCACATGGTGTCAGAGATGGTGTGCACTTTTGGGTGCTGAAATGGAGTGTGTAGGAGTCCTGTTTTTTTGCGGGCTCCTGGTATGCAATTATGAACATAGGCTGTTGCAGGGTGGTTACCAGGGCTCAGAATGTAAGGCTGAGGCCTGAGATCAGTTGGCCAGGGAACTTACCAGTGCTACTGGTATCCCCCACAGTGGTGATCAGTGTTGTCACTACTATGACAACCTGAAGTGTAGAAAGAGGGGAACATTGGACACCTGGTTCCAAGAGGCCAGGGATGGGCATGCCCGACACATATGTAAGTATTTTCCAGTATTTTACTAAAATGCAATCTGAATGTGTGCAGAGCTGGTATGCATAATGGTGTGTTTCTCTCCCAACAGTTGCAGCTGGGAGGGCTCACAACATGCAGTCCCATGCTGGGCACATGGCTAGGTTGTGCCATGAGTGTGTTAAGTATGGATATATTATGCTAACTGTAATGCAATAAACAATCAAAAACTGCAGCGCAATACAGATTAAACAATAAAAAACTGTAGGGCAATAAATGGACAATTAGACCTGTAGCACAATAAATGAACAATAAAAACTGCACTGCACTAAACAATAAATGCCAATAACAGTATGCAAAAAGATGTAAAGCAGGATTGTGGTGTCATAACAATTGCAGTAGAGCTGTATGTGTTGCATGTCTATGGTAAGGTTGCAGTCAACTGTAAAACTATAATAACTAGAATGCAAAAGTAATGGCCTGAAAATGTATTGCACAACTCATAGTATAGTTCAAGGCTGTTGCCAGGCCAGTTTCCATCACATAATGCTCTCTTTTTGTCCCACTCCAGGAACAACAGGTGTATGGTTGAATTAGCCCACTTTATGGGCAGATATTGTATGTAGACTTCAGAGATAGCTAACACCAATACCAATAAAGTGTTAATTAGGATTGTGGTGTCCTTAACTCTTTCCTAATATTTTTAATAGGGCTTTATTCATTGCATGTCTGTTCTAATGTCAATGCAATCAAGTGTAAAACTGTAATAGCTGTAGAATGCAAAATAAATGGCCTGAAAAATGTATTGCACAAGTTATAGTATGTTTCAAGGTTGTCTCTGGGCCAATTTCAGTCACATGATGCTCTATTTTCCTGCCACTTCAGTAACAAAAGGTATATGTGTAAGTTAGACCACTTTATGGGCAGATATAAGTAAACATCAGATATATTTAACACAAATGCCAATGAAGTGGTAAGTAGCATTGCGGTTTTCTAAATAAATCTGTCTTAATATTTGCAGTAGGGCTGTATTCATTGCATGTCTGTACTAAGTTGCTGCAGTCAATTGTTACAGTATTTGCAGATGTCCCCTGCAGTCACAGGTTTCGGGTTCTGCTCCCACGCCTGCCAAATAAGGCATGATAGCTGTCTAGTCTACTTAATGTACACAAACATACCTCACAACTGTCATGATTTTTTTTGTAATGTAATTACAACCACCTAATTGGTCTGGTCCAGATAAATGATTACCTGGAATGCAATGTATTTTCAAATCCATTTACTGAACACCTTGGCAGGTAGTTATGCATGTGCACATTATGTTTAACTGTTCTGTGAAGTTGTGTACCTGCATTTGTTAGTTCTTGTCCCATACTGTCTCATGCTAATAGCGTGAGAGGTATGTATATGCTACATCAGCTATAGAAGAATTGTAATCACTGTACTCACAACTGACACTGAACACCTGTAGAAGTATGTGTTACCAGTCTTTTTATGGATATCATCTGCAATTTCACCAATGGTATATTTTTCTCTTTCTCATCACCCCTTATCTTCTTTAATTTATTACTGTTATGTATTATGATTTAATATTAACATATTTTGTTAAACTGTTTTGCTGGCCTTATGGGTTATTTCATACTGGCTTGCTGTTAGCATACATAACTATTATGTTACTTAATGTTGTGTTACTCATAATATACCTCAAATTGTAGGTTTACTATCGTTAGTTCAAATGGCAAAACATTTTCCATTTGAAATAATGAAAAGTTAAACCGAACTCAAACATTTTGAGAGTACACAATGTCGCCCCAAAGAATCCACACATTTGAGTCGATATCATTGCCAAAAATGTGACATGATAGTCATATAAGAGCTGATATAAATCAAACTCCTATATGACATATCACGTTTTTGCAGGAGGGCAAGCACCCATGCACCCCCCACTCCCTCTGCTACTAATATATATTCCAACTCCAAGATCGCACTACAGTGGGGATATGGATGAATTTCCAATCCCCACTGTACTACGATCTCATAAATATAGTCAAGCACACTATTGTGAATGCAATACTACATTCAAATAAGTGTGTTCCACGATCCAATTCACTTTTCATTTTGCGAATGACATTCTGATTTTCGGCAGCATAACTGCCAACAAAATGTCATTCACACAAATGATAGTAAACCTAATTTGTATTTGGATTAATCAATATTGTGTTCCATGCTATTAATGCTAACATTGCCTTGGTTATTACTAACCTTAACTTATTGTTATAAGTACTTTACTACAGTGTGTCAAGGTCGGCCAGTTCCTCGTAATCCACCTACCTTACCTCCTACGGCCATAGCACTAGGTCACAGCATGTCTGGAACACAGCTGCCCTAGGCTTTCGCCACCCACTTTAAATTAATTTTGCTATGCCCTTTTTCGAGGTTAGTATACTATGCCTCTGTCTAACAGTGACACAGAAGTGATACCCGGGGTAAACCTACGATCTCCCATCCACTCATCAAGATTCCTCTTGAAGAGAGTCAATGAGGGACTCTGCCTAACCTGGACTGGGATTTTATTCCAGAGTGAAGGGAGCCTCTGGGTTATGAATCTGTCCCTCCAGCATGTCCTATTTATTTCAGTGCTGAGGTTCAAGTCTCTCAAGCGCGTAGCTCGATGGGATTTGGATTTTCTAAGGTGCAGCATGTCCATTAATTCCAAGTTGGACATGGCTTTATACGTCATGCACAGATCGCATCTGAGCAGGCGGTATGCCACTGAGTAGAGCTGGAGTTTCTTTAACCGGGCAGCATATGGCATCTGTTTGAGCCCTTTGATCCTCCTGGTGAGGTACTTTTGGGTTCTTTCCAGTTGCTGCAGGTGTCTGGTAAGGTACATCCCAAAAGGGGCATTGTACTCAATTATGGGCCTGATGAGGGATGAGTAAAGAGGCACGATGACCTCCCCTGATCTAGATGTGAATCCCTTCATGATTAGGTGGGCTATATAAAATGTTTTTCTAACCACTTTGGCCACGTGGTTGTCAAATGAGAGATTGCTATCAACTTGGGTCCCCAGGTCCCTAATTACTTCTTCTGTACTTAATGGATTACCACCTATATGGTAATTTGTGGACACTTTGTTTTTGCCAAAGGGGATGACTATACACTTTTTGGTGTTTAGCTTGAGGCCATGGCTCTGGCACCAGTTGTCTGTTTCTATGAGGCCCTTTTGGAGGATGCTTGTGTTGGCTGGAGAGTCGATTATGGCACCCAGTTTGCAGTCATCTGCGAACTTGGTCAGCCACAGTCCTTCCGTGTTGGCCTGTACCTCCAAAAAATATATACCGAACAAGAGAGGTCCCAGGACTTGAGCCTTGGGGGATGCCACTGATAACTGGTTTGGAGTCTGACATGGCTCCAGCAATTCTAACCATGTGGGTTCTGTCCTTGAGCCAGTTTGCAACCCATCTAGTGACATAGGGGTTTATATTTAAGCTGGTGAGCTTATCTATAATGTCCGAGTGGGGTATTGTATCGAAGGCTTTTGCGAGGTCCAGGTAGGCTGTGTGGACCACCTTCCCCTCGTCAATGGCCTTGGTGACTGTTTCAAAGAAATCGACCAGGATTAAGAGGCAGGATCTTCCCTTAACAAAGCCAAACTGGGTAGGATCCAGTGTCTTTAGGTCCCCAATATCTTTATTTATGATGTCCATGATAATCCTTTCCATAGCTTTGCAGACCAAGCTAGTCAGGCTTATGGGGTGATAGTTTCCAGGATCCGTTGAGGCACCACCTTTGTAGAGAGGGACCACTGTTGCTGCACCCCACTCTTTGGGTACATATCCTGTAGTAAGGCTGAGATTGAACAGTAGTTTTATGTTTTGGTTTAGCTCTTCTTGGAGTTCATGTAGGAAGCAGCCCAGGACACTGTCTGGTCCCATTAATGCTGTGTTTTTTGCTTTGGAGAGGGCGGCTCTTACCTGAGCATCTGAGATGTCAGGGGGGCAGCACTCTCCTGGGATAGATATTTGCCCTTTTGGTGGGGAGGGGGGGAGAAGTTTATGCTGAACCTGTCAGCTAGGATGTTGGCAATGTCTGTGGGTTCGATGTAATTTTTGTCATTTTGGACTAATTCTGAGCATATCTGGGAATTCCCACCCAGGTTCCTAACATAACTAAAGAAAGCCTTGTGATTATCCTTAGTGTCCTGTGCAATTGTTCTCTCGAAGCTGGCCTTAGACGATTTTATGAGTGCCCATAGTTTTTTGCTAATACTGATCAGAAATGCCTTCCCTTTTTGGGATTTTGCTCTATCATATAGTAGCTTCCTCCTTCTATTGTATAGTTTGTTTATGGCTGGGGTCCACCAGACAGGACGTCTGCCTTTGGAGGATGGGTCTTGGTTTTATTTGAGATTGCATGATCCATGCATTCCTGAAGGTGTTCATAGAATGCTTTTATAAAGGACACTACGGTCTGGGCTGTATTTTCAACAGGCTCGGGGGCTTTGAAGGATTCCACCTTGGTTTTGAGGAGTGTGAAATTTGCTTCAGAGAAGTTTTTCACTGTGGTTTTCTGGGCAGGGGGTGGGGTCGAGATGTGAATATCCGGTGAGATTAGTTTATGGTCTGATCTTACCAGTGAGGGATACACTTCTAGTCTGGAGCATAGAGTCCCCATGTTGGTGATGATCAGGTCCAGTATGTTTTCCCCTCTTGTGGGAGTGGTAACAAGTTGTTCCATAGCATTTGAGTTTATAAATTCTAGGAACCTTTGGGCTAGGGTGTTGGAGCTAGAGTAATGCTCCCAGTCTATGTTTGGGTAGTTGAGGTCGCCCAATATAATGGTGTTTGGAGAGACCTTCATATTTTCCAGTGTTCTCAGGAAGGCCGAGTGCAGTTCCTGGGTTTGGGAGGGTGGTCTGTAGCAGGCTATAAACTGGAAGGCAGTTGTACCCACTGTTAGTTGCACATGGATAGTCTCTGATGCTTCGTGCTGTGCCACCAACCTGGAGGTGTTGGTATCTTTGAAGAATATTGATACTCCCCCTCCTTTTGTGGTTCGGTCCAAGTTTTGGGGCCGAAAAGCATGGTATGAGGTATAACCTGGTAGTGCTGGGGTGCTATCGGGAGCCTTGAACCAGGTTTCTGTTACTGCACAGATATCGATGTTCTCTCTGCTAAGGAGAGTTTTGAGTGCATGCATCTTGAAGTTCAGACTTCTGGCGTTGAGTAGCATTACTCTTAGTTTCTTATCCCTTGTGATACCTACGAAGGTGGGTTTGTCTTTTGAGCCTTGCCTAAAAAAGGCACTATGGGGGAAGCAAGAGCCTTTGCCAATATCCGAAAGCCCAGAGGTGACAGGTGCAAGCCGTCCCTAGTGAAGCATCGTGGCTTGTCGAGCATGTCATCCCAGGCTGACAGGCATTGTATCCCCTTTGAATTACACCAATACTTAAGCCAATTGTTGAAATTGATCATCTTGTCTTCATATTGTGGCATCATTCTTGGTGAGGGTAAGATGCTACTCAAGGTCAGGGTCATACTGGCCTGGGCTACATGCTCAGAGAGCTCCTCTATGTCTCTTTTCATGTACTCCAGGGAGGTACATCTCAGGTCATTCACACCAGCATGGACAATGACCGAGTCATATTTGTACTTGCCTTGGAGTGACATCAGTGCTTGTGTTATGTGGCGGATCCTAGCGCCCGACAGGCAGCTCACTGTGACTTTCTCCTTGTTCAGCCTGGTGAGTGGGACATCAGTGTGCCTGACGATAGAGTCACCTATTACAAGTGTATCAGGTGTGTTGTTTAGCCTTAAGGGCAGTGACTGTTCGGCACACTGGCTTTGTGAGCTATGTGTTGCACGTGTTTTGTTTTGGGGTAGCGGTTGCTTGGGTGTCTGCTTTAGAGGTCTCTGCTGCTTAGGCAGATTTGTATTTAGAGCCTCCGAGTATGTTTTTGTGTGTTTATGTGTTTGGTTTGCTGTCGTGGTAGGTCTATGTGAGACTGGAACTGTAGTGAGTGTGGTTTCCATCTCCTCCTGACTGGTTACGCCAGTACTAAGTTGAGAGAGCTTAGCCTCCAGTTTGGCTATATAGTTGCATCTCTCACATGTGTTGGAATTTGTTGGGAGCAGGAAAGGGTTGTTTGTGTACATGAAGCAGATGTAACATTGCCTCAAGATTCCCAGATTCACCAACTGGACCGGAGAGGAGATTGACAACTGACCTTTGGACATGCTAGAATAGTACTGGGAATTACTTTATAATTGAAAAAAAGGGCCAATGGGGAACAAGGTACTCAAGGAGAGTTTGTGAGGGTGTAGTGCTTTTAATTTTTTAGTGCTGACTTATATAATTGCTTTAGTGAGCAAGTGCCAGGTAACTTAAATGCAATGTGTTACAGGTAACTTAAATGCAAAAATGGCAAACTAACTTTCTTTCAAGTGAAAAAGGAAATAAGTACAGTAAGCAATGCAGATATTACTAGGGATCCACAGAAGCAATGAAAAGCCGCGTTTTAGGTGGAATTAGCATTTCAGGGAAATAACAAGCAAACAAACAACAAGCATACAAACAAAGCTAGATTCAGCAGGCCTGGATCTAGTCTATGCTACAGCAAACAAGGTGTACCAATTTCTGTAAGAAACAGTTCAAATATGCAGGCACTATAAGCCTTTAACCAGAAATTCCCAGCTCAGAAGGGCAGAGTCCAGCCTCTCCTCCCACAAGAGTGCAGATCACGAACCTTCTTAATGTAAAATAACTGGCCTGAAGCCAACGTGCTTAAACCAGAACTAATACACTTTTAGAATAATAGACACTGAGCCCTCAATCAGCAGTTCCCAATTTAGAAGGATGTAAGCTACCTGTCCTGCCACCACAGTGCAGGCCACAAACCTTCCTAATGTAAAACAACTGGTCTGAAGCCCAAGTGCTTAATCCAAAAGACTTAGAATGATAGCTACACTTTAATCAAGTTACTACCAAGCAGTAATAAATACAATTGAATACTTTAAAGAATGCCTGGATTAGTGCTCAAGTTATACAAGCAAAGCTAGATTCAGCAGGCCTGGATCTAGTCTATGCTACAGCAAACAATGTGTACCAATTTCAGTAAGAAGCATTTCAAATATGCAGGCACTATAAGCCTTTAACCAGAAATTCCCAGCTCAGAAAGGCAGAGTCCAGCCTCTCCACCCACAAGAGTGCAGACCACAAATCCTCTTAATGTAAAATAACTGGCCTGAAGCCCAAGTGCTTAAACCAGAATTAATGCACTTTTAGAATAACAGACACTGAGCCCTCAATCAGCAGTTCCCAACTTAAAAGGATGTAAGCTACCTGTTCTGCAACTACAGTGCAGACCACAAACCTTCTTAATGTAAAACAACTGGTTTGAAGCCCAAGTGCTTAAACTAAAAGGCTTAGAATGAGTTACACCAAGCAGTAATAAATACATCTGAGTACTATTAAGATGACGCAAAAGCAAAATAAAGTAGGAAGAAACACAAATACAGTAAAAGCAGATAATTTTTTTTTTTTTTTGAGTGAGCAAATGAAATGGGCCCAGGAGTTACAGGACAGAAACAAGTGCAAATGCAGGCCTTCAAATCAGAAAGTTGAGAGAGATGGAAGACCACCCAAATGGCCAATAACTACAAATTCTGGGCCAGAACCACTCCTTATGTGGTAGACAGGTTACCTAATGATTACCACTCCCACTGATAAGCTAGAAGGCTTCCCTCCAACACAGAAAGGCTTGGGGGTCTCAGAAGCTTACAAACAGTCCTGGATACAGCAAATATGTATGTGGAACACTAATTACAGGAAAGGTAGGAAACAGGCTTAATTTTTTTTTTCAGAAAAGTAGCAAAAACAGTAGTAAAAACAATGCACATGCAGTGCAAGCTGACACACTTGAGTATGTAGCAATATTAGTCCACACACAGTTTGAAAAAATGTAATTAAATTAAAAAGGACTAAAAGCAAGTGCAGAAAGGGTTTATTAGGTAGAATGCGGTAAAGAGATGGGACTGGGGGAGTGTCCTAGATCAAATCTACAGTGGGGCGGGCACTGTAAAAGCCACCAAATTTAAACTACAACCAAGAACAGGGAGGGGGAGTGGAGAAGACACTTTCAGCAGAGATGTGAGGAATCACAGTGCAAATTATAAAACCAGAAAAATATATACTGATCTCTGTATATTTGCAGAACAGTAAGACAACAGATATCTAAGCAACAATTTAGCTCTATAATACAGAATAATACAGAAAAATATACTCAGCTCTATATATTTGCAGATAGTCTTGTAAGGCTCTCTGTCAGTGCACAGGTTCCAATTTAAATGCAGACTGTTTTTAAAAGGTCAAATTAAGGGAATCTGGAGTTAAGCAACACACAAGCTATAAAAACCATTTATATCAGCTGAAGACAAGGCAGAAAATGAGGGTGGGGGATGGGAAGACAGTTTCAACAGAGATGTGAGGAATCACAGTGCAAATTATAAAACCAGAAAAATATATACTGATCTCTGTATATTTGCAGAACAGTAAGACAACAGATATCTAAGCAACAATTTAGCTCTATAATACAGAATAATACAGAAAAATATACTCAGCTCTATATATTTGCAGATAGCCTTGTAAGGCTCTCTCTCAGTGCACAGGTTCCAATTTAAATGTAATCAGCAAACATCAGTGCTTTCGATTTTTAACTAAGGTTTTATTATATATTGTTGTATGTATATACATTCAAGGTTTATATATATAAATATATATATATATATATATATATATATATATATATATATATATATATATATTTACTATACATTTTGTTTATTTATGTCCTTTTATACATTTTAATACTGTATTTTTACGTCTTTCATGATTGTCTATTCAACACACATTTTTAATTAATGTTGTTTTTTTATTGGTTCATTTAAACAGTGTTAGGTTATACATTTAATTGTGTAATGAGGTCAATTTTATCTGATGAAGTAGTTGTTGACGAAAACGTAAGCGGAACTGGTTACACAGCATTATTATTTGTGTTTTGTTGGAATAAAGTGAAGTTTTGTCCTGTAGCCAAGTTCTCTGTGCCTTTTTTCGGTTTACTGGTTTCTTTTGGTTAGGCACTGAGACCATTGTTTTGTTTAAAAGTGGAAGTGTACCTTGCAGTCTGGTGCAAGACTACACCACTGGAAAGCTAAACACAGACTAAAGGATGTAAATGAGGTTTATAATAGCAGGTAAATCAGCCCTTTTATCAGCAACATTTAGAAATACACCTGCTTAGGTATTAATGGCAAAATACATGTTCATCTGGTACCCTGGTGCTGAAATACATCCATATAAAAACATGCACATAATGATGAATGGAAAAAGGTATATCACAGCCTGTATGTGTGCACTTATATCTTGCAAATGCACCTGCTATAACAGTGATTCAGTAGCGCAGTCTGTTAAATGCCTTGTAAACAGTGCATTTTGTCACACACAGTCCTAAGTTCAAATCCAGTGGTATGTAGCATTTAAATTACATCATTGTGAATCCAGAAATTAATGAATGAGTCATACACTTTTTATCTACACAATGAATTTCAAAAGAAATGTCTGCTTTTTACTAATGGAAGTCACAGGCCTGCAGATAGGAACACACTTCATATATCCCTATAGCAAAACTATAAGTGCATAAAGTGTCAGGTCATGCACTGATATGCAGTCACACAAGATTTTAACTGAGATAATGCAAATGATGCCCACTAATATCAGAGTGTTGCACACAATCCTTTCATACACACAGTGCAGATTAGCACAGCTGCACAACTGACATACACATATGAAGCCCTTGCAATATAACAAGCAGTGCCAGCATACATGTTCCAAATGAATATCAGACTGTAACACATGGCACAACAGTTGCCCAAATGGTGGACATAATGTTATATTCATCCCCTATGTTGCTCAAGGACACAGCAAACATGTTGCCTAGTACCCTATTAGTGATACTGTTGCCTAACATACTTACCTTTAACACATACCTTAATTGGAGTGGAATGGGTGTCCTCACTGTGGCTCTGCCTCTACAACAAGGCTGGCACAGTTCCCACAGTTACTCTTACATCTTGTTGTCATCCAAAGTGTTAACACTCTCTGCCTGTGCCTATTACCTGCAGCAGCAGTTGCAGCCTGTAGCACACACATCTCTATGTAAAAGTAGCTGTAGTACTCTCTGCGATGACGTAGTCTACTCACCCCAGTAATGCCCAGCACAACATATCAGAAAAGGGTTCTAATCTACATGCAGGCTTTATATCTTGTACAGTGGTTGCATGTCACTGGGTGATGGCAGTGCACATCAGCTGTGTTGGCTGCAATTAGCATTTCAGAACCACAGATTGGTTAACAGGCAATCACGTTGTAATGAGAAGCATGGTAAAAATCATACAGCTGGCTATGGGGAGCCATTCTGTATGAGACTTTCCTCACAAAGAACATGCATTTGTACAAACTAAAATATCACCACATATCAACAGTGGAGTTTTGCACTCCATCAGATATGTAACCTTTTGGCTTACAACAGGATGCACATGTGTGAATATACTTATGGGCAATAGGGATTACAATATTAAGCCTTTCTTAGAACTGTGATAATGACATGTCATTGATCTCCAGATTTGTTACACCTAAACAGGATGTGCAATGCATCAAGGGTGGAATGTTTTTCGTCAATGTGGTACACTGGTCTAGTGGGACTGTCCCTTTACAGTGGTTGTAATAGCACACTGCTATTTCTTTGGCACTGTTGTTCTGACATATTATCGGGGGGGGTTGCCCCAGTGGGGCACACTACAGTAGACTCCAGTGTTGGGTGTAGCTGTCATGGCATACAAGGGAATAGATGACTATTACGAAACTGGTATTTTGTTTTCTTGGCAATGTGAGTCCACACGTAGTAGTTCAAAGGTTAGAAGAGGTGTACAGAAGCGACGGAGCATTTCGGCATCCTCGGGGGAGCTAGATGGAAGTGTTCCCACTAATAAAAATGTAACTTTTGCGGACTTTATAAACTCTGCTGGTTCAGAAAATGAGGGCGCAAATGGTTCGTCAGCTCTTGTTAGGACTGATAATTCATTTCAGAAAAACAAAAGTAATCGAGGAAGAAACGGTCGCAAGGGCAGAAATCGTTTCAAATAAATTAACAGTGAGTGAATAAGATGTACGGACATTATCTGTTATCAATTTATCTAATTTGTGTCTTGATAATGATATGAAAGTTGTATTATTTAAGGGCTGCAAATTTGTGCCTACTTTTTTCCCTCCTTTGGAGATGTGTACTTGGAACTAAGGATATTTATTAGGAAATTATATTTAAAAGTTTTTTTTTCAGAATAACACAGTTGATGTTGAGAATGTCTCATTGGATGTAAACAATTCTGAATTTGATGAAATTTGTGAAATGGATGAGTTGTTAAATCTATCTGTCTATGATTATGATTATGATGCTGTTGAAATGTATGATGTTGACGAGGGAATAGCCAACTTTGATTTTTTCCATACTGGGTATGGGAAATTAAAATTGCCCCAATTGGTATCTGACAGCAAGTTTTCACCTAATATTAAAGTGCCTGCGATTACTGACTTCTTTAAAGTCTTATTTAAGGAAATTTCATTGAATTTAGATGAATTTAGTAAGAGTAGAAAGCAATATAATTTAAGTAAGAAGGAATTGATGGCTCTTAAAATCTGATAAAGTTGAAAAAAGATTATATTTTTAAATGTGCTGATAAGGGTGGAAACTGGGTCATTTTACATAAATTAAAATATTGTGAAATGGTGACAGATTTACTAAATAATACTGCTGAATATAAACAATTAAGAAAGGACCCAACATCAGAATTTAACAATGAACTTTTAGCCTTACTGGAGCGAGGGGAACATCTAGATTTCTTTGATAGGAAGGATGTAAAAAAATTGTTCATTAAGAAACCTCGAGTACCTATTTTTTATGCCTTACCTAAGATGCATAAGTGTCTGGAAAAACCTCCGGGTAGACCTATAGTATCAGGTATAGGTTCGTCATTGAGTAATGTTAATACTTTTTTGGATTTCCACCTAAAAAACATCTGAATAAAGTTACAGCACATATTTCTAATACTCAAGAACTGTTGGATGAAATATCCCAGGTGAAGTGGTGTCAGGATTACTATTGGGTAACAATTGATGTGAAATCACTTTATACTAATATCAGTAAGAGATGAGGATTAGAAGCAGTGATGGAAATGCTGGGAGATGGACCTAGGACTACTTATATAATAAACCTTTTGGAATTTTTTTTAACTCACAATTATTTTTGTTTCAATAATGAATTTTATCTGCAGCTAAAAGGGACAGCTATGGGGGCAGCTTTTGCGCCCTCATATGCTATTATTTATATGGGATTTTTTTGAAAAGCAATTCATTTATCCTACTTTCTTTTATAGGAATAATGTTATAGTATATAAACGCTTTATTGATGATCTTTTTATGATTTGTAGGGGTGAAATTGTTTAATTTTTGGATTTTTGTGAGACCCTAAATACCAATGAACATGGGTTGACCTACTCATATGAGCTTAACAGGGAAAAAATTAATTTTCTGGATGTGATGCTATATAATGATTTAGAACGAATTGGCTTTAGACCATTTAGGAAAGCCACTGCAGTAAATATGTTTTTACATGCTACAAGCATGCACCTGGAACATTTATTACGTTCATTACCCTCAGGTGAATTTAAAAGAATATTTAATGGTATCACCAGTGGAGGGCCTGCAGTGGAACAAACACTGTCAGACACTGAGGACTTCCTGGTGAACCTAGTCACACACAACAGCTACTAGGCATCCATCACACCGTACAGTGTGGATGTGGGTGCCACATTTTCCATGGCAGAGAAGTGTGCTGGTAATCTTACTTTGATCAACATTGCAGTACTGTAGCATTTAGTGTGTTAGGGTGTACATACTTTTATGTGGGTGTTAGAGCTTTGTTCTTTTGGGGGGAGGGCTTAACTGCAGTTTGACTCTCATGCTCAGATTTTACCAATGTATCAATTAACACAGTAGCTATTCTACGTGTGAGATATATGGATGTATTGCCTTGTTGTGGTGCAACATGCCTCAAGTTTTCACAGGTCCATCAGGTTTCGGGAAAGGGTGTGACCCTGCTACTGGTAAGCACAACACTGTTTTGTTATAGATGTAGGTTTACAGCCCTAAAGTGTTATCCCAGGTCTGCTGCCTGAATTGCTGTACTGTTGGAATGATTGCCAACTGCACAGATATTTTCTGACTGTACTCATCTTAGAGTCATATCTATGCCTTGTAGGTGTGTCCACACTGATAGATTTGAATGTATTGTCAGGACATTATAGATTGTCATATGTATTACATGTGAAGAGTCTTCACAAATGTCAACAGAATACCACATTGTTGCTAATGAGATTGCTGTGCAAATAGCTTCTATTTACAAGTAACTACAGCTGTTGGCAGGAAAAGTAATGTCCTCTTGACCTCAGTCTATAATAGTGACAACAGTGTATAGCACCCTACATATATTGCACCATAGTACTTCAGAGCGTAATAGTTCAGGTATTAATGTACTGCTTTTTCATTTCTTATCACAGGTGATGGGGGGAGGGTTGGTCTCTGTCTTCTACACAACCTGATGTCAGTGTCTCTTTAGACTCTGATGATGATGGTGGCCAGAGTGAGGCACAGGTGGGGGTTTCATGGACTGAATCTGTCCCTGAGATTAATATCCCCCTTTGGTCTTCATTGTCACCACACAAAGTCAGTATGCCCATGCATACCCAGTCCCTGGAGGCCACAGATATTGGACAGTCAGAGTGTGGGGACATTGAACAGGCAAGTGTGGCAACTATGGCCCCAGGGAGTTTAGACACTGGCCATAGCCAAAGAGCTGGTGATGTTCCACACAGGCAGATTGATAGGGGTGCTTGTAGGAGACCTGTCGCCCATCCACCAGTTGATGCAGGTGCCACATCATGGGTCACTTGGTGTATGTCTTGGGCCATCATGGAGGCACAGGCATGATCTGATAGGAACTCCAGATGTATGCTTAGGTTTAAGGATGCAGCACAGTCTGACATCTGTGACTGCCTCCACTGCATTGCTGACACACTGGATCAGTTCACTGATGCAGTGGAAAAAAGGTGAGCTGAGACAGATTGCACACTATCTGTCTTGAAATGCACAGTGTCTGTGCTGGAATATCTGGTTGGAGTTGAGTGTTGGACTTGTGGACGTAGGTCAGCAACCCCATTTGCTGAAAGTCCATGTGGCCATGTACAATCATGCTCCCATAGTGGCAGTACATCCAGTGTTACAGAGGGGAGTGTGCTGTTCACAGCAAGATGTGGCAGACCATAGGATCATCGTCCTCAGTGTTGCCATGGAGGACACGATCCCAGCAGACAGCAGTCACCATCAGGTACTAGCACCATTTCTGACCATTGGCATGGAGGTGCCAGTGCTACTCCTGGTAGAGCCCCTTCCCATGTTCAGGGCCAGAGACGGTGAGCTGTCAGCTCTACCACCCACAGTTCAAAGCTGTACAACATACACAAATGAAAAGCTAGCACTAAGCTTGACTGTGTACATGCACACACTCACACCCTACTGTCAAATGTAGGTCACCTACAGACACATACAGCACATCTCCATGGTCCATCTTGCTTGCTTCCCTTTCTGACTCACAGAAATGCTGTCAACCTTTCGGGTCAGCCTAGGCCTAGTGCACCCTCATATAACACCCTGTACAATTGATGATACCTGTGCCAAATTCTTGTCATCGTCATCATCAATGCAGGGAAATGAAGCTATAGATGCGCAGGCTGACTATATAAATTAAAATGTAATGCACTTGTATAACACAATGTTGTTTTGCCATGCCACTTGCACTGGTTACTGACAGATACTGTATGCTGACACTTGTAATGAGTAAGCTATATAATGTTATGTACCTTATGTTGTATGATGTTATAATGGCTGTATACATACATAATGAAAGGCGTGTCATGGACCTGTTTATGTTTTTATTTCTTAGGATTCTGTTGGGGACACCTATGGATAAACAGTGGCAATAAAGCCATAGATGTCACAGCACAGGATGGAATGTCAGCAAAGAAGAAATATGTCTTCAGCAAGGTGCAGCACTATAGGTGCATGGCTCCATATCATATGTGTATAACAGGATAACGAGGACAATGGCATCATTCAGTGTACTCCTGCATCCCTAATCTGTGAAAAGGTCTGATACTCTTGATAAGTATCATCAGGGTTTTGGGACCTAGCACATCTACAATCTGTGGTGATGGAGATGACCCATCTACAAATTTCCTGTGTCCAGTACAGACATTTGTCCAACACCAGTTATGATTGTCTTGTCCTGCATCCCATTGCATAATGTGAACATGATGTTGTCACATGCACAGGGGTCTTGTTACATATAGGGTGTACTGTCTGTGTTACATACCTGTCTTTCCACCATGTACTATTTATACCACAGTGATGGTATAGGTGTGTAGAACAGGTAAAACATGTGTTAGTCCTGTTATGGATATGCGGGAGGCACACAGTGGGATCTGACACCTTCCTGTAGGGCAGCCATACACATCCCCTCCAATGCATTTAGGAGACAGACTACACATGTATGGTCTTTACATGGACTCTATATGAAATTTTATCTACAATATGTATTTGTGTATCATGGAACCTGTGTGGCTGCTACAGTTGTAAGATATGCCTGCATAGTGACATAGCAAGGGTGACATTACACCCAATGATAGGTGTGATGAGTGCCAAATTCACTATAACAATGACAGTCTGGGATTTAAACCCTATCTTACAGACCAGTAAAAGTCAACGGCTACATTACTCTCTGTGTCCATAACTCCATGAGTAATGGCTCAACTGTGCATGGTGTGCAGACACTACTATATTTTCCAGGGGTGGATGACCTCCCAAATGATAGTATTGTGTAATTGCTATCATTTAGTATTTGTCAGCGGCTCAGACAAGAACTGAATATGTGTCTCAGGCCATCCTAGATAACTGTTGGTTCTGTGTGGGATTCAGTGAAAGCTCCTAATATGCAATCACCCGCTAATGTAGTCAGTCAGAGGTCACTGACAGTGGCCGTGACTGCAGAGAAGAGAATGACTAGAAGGGGTATGTCATTAATGATGTCTGGGGAAATTCACTGGTGATTGGCATCATTGTAGTATAGGTCTCCCAATGCTATATTCCCAGATTATGACTGTCAAACACTTGCCTATACACCAGCTGACATAACACTCTGTATATAACCTACACAGTTTCCAGCAAGGCCTGTTGGCCTAATATTGCCAAACACCTGATCAGGCCATGGTAGGTAGACTGAGTCATATTCCCGTCATCCATTGAATATTGTAACAGTCAATGAGGTCCACCAATTAGAGTCGGTAGGCATGATCTGGCTTTGAGAAAAACAAACTGTGTTTGGTCCAGTGTCAGTAGGTGTGCGATAGTGTTACTGCTTGTATCCATGCTAACTGCTTTCATAGCATTTCATGTCATACAACTCATTTGGGGACACTGCTTGGCACTACATGCTAGTTGTCCTTTGTACAGCTAAGTATTGCAGTTAAGTTCACCATGTTCCAAGAAGGGAGTCATCCAAGGTGTCTGTACAGAACACAGCCAAACAAGTTATGGAAGTGGTATATGTATACCTTTTGAATGTAAGATGGTGGTTTTACACAGGTATCTTGCAGTTGTACAGTACCCAAGTGGTGTGTTCTGTATGGACAAAATTACCTTGTGAAGACTGTGTTAATCATGGGAGTCCATGGAATTGCCAGTGCCTTGCAACTACTAATACTGGCCTCACCAACACCTGTCTCACATAGGATACCATGCTCCAAAACATTTTCTGTCATCATACGAAAAACATTACTATGAAGCCCATGATGTGAAGCAGGACACCGCCTGTTTGTTCATCCACATAGCCCGCCCACATCATGAAAGGCTTTATAGATGTCACATACTCTTCTCCAGATAGCTGCCTTGATTAGCAACCTGGGCACTCACTTGGCTTTTGCATGTATTATGCCTTCTGTTACAGGGTTGGTGGTATGTCACTAGGGAACTGACAAGATGGTGATTAGTAGCACTGCTGTAATGCCACAATATAATGTGCAATGTTCAGTGACATAAATGTCAAGTCTTGCTGAAACAATCAGCACCCTGGCGGTGGGCTATTGTAAGTGATAACTTCACAGCTAGTCATTCATCCTGCTCTTCAACAGATTAATGGTGAATATCTACATGCCATGTCTGTGAGGCCTATTGCAGCAGACTGACCACCTTTGGCCAATGTGTGTCCACCTGCCACATGTCCTGGGCATGTCATAATGTACAGTTATGTACCTAAAGCAGATGTCTGTGTTCCCACATCATGTCACACAACAACCAGTCTGCTGTCTAGTTGCTTGACAGGCATCATATGCTTACGAGGCCAACATGATGTCAGCAAAGTTTAACAATTCTCTATGCATGCACAGGCATCCCCATCCTCACTGCAAGGTGTGTATATCAGGCTGTCGAACCCAAGGATGTGACAGCATAACCCTAACTTTGCAGGACCTGTTGATGAGATTTTGGGATAGTCCACAACCCTCTACTCCTACCCCTCTACTCCTATGATACACAAACACAACGTGTGACAGATGTGACTGCATTTCAAATCTTGCTACCATAGTGTCTCCAACAGCAGTTATTACATATGGCAATTAGCATTATGCTAACATGCACAGCTCACATCCTGCACCACCTACAAACATATCACACATCTGCATGTGTGTATCTCCTTACCAAACACATTGCCAAACAACAGACATCTCATAAAATCCTGCCCCTGGAGAGTACAGTACACATAATACTGCTTGCACCACTTTCTTACCAGTCAAACACCCTAGGCAAAACACAAAATCACACCTACTAGTCATAAGTGATTACATCATGAGACACATTCATGTCTGTGTGAAGTGGCTACATATGGGAAAGATCACAGATAGCTGTCTGTGGGTTGACACAATAAGCCTTACCACACATTGCCACAAATCAAGAAATATCAGTTAACATAATGTTGACATCATACTTCTTGCCGGTGTGTATAACTAAGGACATACATCACCGAACTGTATGCAGAGAGATGAATGAGCTTAGCCACTCTGCATCTCTTGCTGCAGCTGCAGTTGACCCCCTTCACTTGACCCCCTTCACCTAGGACGATGATTCCATACACACAGAAATTGCTGGAAGTCAATAATTGTCTTAGCATGTGGTGTCATTGTAAGGGAATTTACTACATCTCTGCCTAGGATGCCTTGCTCAACAGACATCAGTGCTTCACCAGTGATGGTCTTCATCACTCACCCCATAGATCTGGAGTAGCAGACCCCCCCCCCCCAATGCATCTTAGATACACCGTTGAGGGAAAAGTTGGCAATGAGAACACCTTCTTTATAAAACATCATGGTTATGCTGCCAGATGCTGGGTATGGCAAGACTGAGCCCCATGCTGTGGAAGGTGTCCCCACCATGGAATATGCAGACATGTGTGCAGTCATGGACATCTAGTTCAAGGCTGTGGACAGCACCACAGCCATACCAGAATACATGTCCATCCAGATCTTCAAACCTATAAATGACAGTGTGCAAGGTAATGCAGATGGTGTACACATACTCATTAAGGATAGATACACATACAGGTTTTGTGAAACACTGTGATTTCCTGGACACACTGCAGGTGCCATTCAGTAATGGAAGGTCAAATAATCAAGCAATAGAAGGCTACAGGAGCATCTGCATGAATCCAGACACCCATTATGTGCATTTGTATGTATGTGTGTCTATTAAGATATATCATAAGGATCTATATTACAACAGCAAATGCTTAAAATAGTGAACACTGTATAAACGACCCTTAAAAGTCAAAATGGCAAAATGCCGAACACATGGCACAGATATTTTTTCCCCAAGGAAAAAAAAAAACACTGCTCCGGAAAAAAAAAACAAAACAAAACAAAAAACCCCCACAAAATAAAGTGTGTGGGGGGGTCACCCCTCAACCCCCCCTACTTAAATATACCAACTCCGATATCACTCCACAGTGGAGGAAACAGCAAAGTCCTGAAAATGGCCCAGTGATTTTTTTTCCTGGGAATAAAATCACTGTTCATTGTTTTCAACATTTCGCTGTCTTGATATCAAAGGGTTGATCAAACAGCATTTGCTATTTTAAGCATTCACTGATATAATAAGGACCCTATCATTACACCATGGTTTTGGTTATCAATATGTAACCACCAACCATGTTGCTTAATCATGCTGCAGCTCATTTGCCCAAAGATTAGTCCATCTCCTTAACTACAATGCCCTGGAACAGTACTGTGACATTCCCACAAGGGGAACCAATATATTGCATCATGTGTTTATCAATATGGGTGACCACTGCAGTCCCCCAATTTGAGGTCTTCCCTCGTGGGATCGGACCACAGATCACTCTCATTAAAACTACCAGCACTAACCCCCCCCCCACTGCAGACTATCTAGACCTATATTTCAACAAAGCCATTTATTACCACCAGTCGGATGGTTTACATAGCTTGACTGCACCTCCCCCTTCAGATGGGACAGGTAAGTATGCAGAGCTGTATACTAATGCATCATACCAGCAGCATTACAACTGCATGAATCAGCTGTAGTTGACAGGAGGAACACAGGCTCTTCATGGCACAGCAAACCTGACTAGTGGACAACTGCCATTATCAGGCTATACAATAAGGAGGTGGACATTGCAGTATGACAGTTGGGATAAGGTTGCCCCCCCCAATAAAATGGAGGCACAACCGCCTCAGCTAAAAGAAGCACATAGCATTGTTGTGATGTTGTGTACACACAATAAGAGACAAAATTAGCCACCCAAACAAAGCAGAACAACAACACACAGTCTATTTAAATGTGTAACCTCAAGGGACAAGCCCGGACAGGCCCAGATTGTCAGTGAACTCATACATAATGATGCCACATATAATGGGTCTGTACTCATTGCTAACCTGTAGTCCTATAGGTTCTGCATCAGATTCACTCCCCTGTCCTCACCACGTGACACATGACATTCATATAACCTATCCCATAACTTCCATATTTACAGAACAGGTCATAAATGGCCTCTCAATGGAGGATACACAGCATCTATTGGACATGCTAACATACCAGGCTGCATCCTACATGGGCTCTGACAAGGATTACTAACATCACTTGGAACACCTTGTAATCATACTGAAACCACTGGCTGCACCCCAGCTGAGTGGACAATGGCAACTGTTATACCCCTGCACAGAGGTGGTGCAGCCACTGACCTCCAGAATTATAGAACTCTTTGCCTGAGTATCCATATCTGTATGGCCATAGAGGCTATCATCACTGAGCTGATCAGCACATATATATGTGATCTACACACAGTTGACTGTACACAGTTTGGATGTCTGACAGGGGGATCATGACTAATAAAGATGGTAGACATTTCCGAGGCAGTCACCAAGGACCTGGGCTGGGGACATCAGAACATATAACCCCCTGGACTGAGCCAAGCTGTTTGACTATATCCCCAACTAAGGCATCATTTACAAATCACCCACTTAGGCATCCATAGTACTGTCATTACAGGGGAGACTTAGTGGCCCATTGATGGCATACATGCTCAATATAGGGACATCTGCCTCCAATAGCTGATCTGTAAGCAGCAGTGCTCAACAGGGTTCAGTCCTGTGTCCTCAACTACTTGGAATCCATTTGACCATGATACAAGCAACTTCTGAATGTCTGTGGCTAACAATTTTGGCTGATGCCTGCAAACAGTGAACACTCATACAGTCTGTGAGTTATGTCAATATCCTACAAGAGGATATTGATGAACAAATGCCTGTTGACATACTAATGGCCATAAACTCTTTGCAAATATATTTGTATGATTATTTCCATCACTAACACCTATGTACCTGGTAAGTGGCACATCAGTTGCAACATGTGATGTACACACTGAGTGGTGAAAGAACTGTGAACACAGACCTGGCCGCACACAGGTTTACACCTAATGCACCTGAGATCACCATGTCTCCCCAGTGGTGGACCAGTAAGCATATGTCATAGCTGTGGGCACAGTCACCCAAATTGACATACTCATAACCTCCATGTTCTCTTCCCTCAGCATGCCAATAGCTGAGTGCAATGACAATTTGATAATGTACCTATCCAAACAGTACTGGCAATTGCACACAACAGAGTGGTCCCTCACAAGGGAACTTCACTTCTTCAGTATGTGTTCAATGGGGATCATCTGAAATGAGTGTCATTGTAGCTTGTGGCATATAGACTACTCAGAGGTGATCCCTGTTTTGCATATGGGGCAATGTGTGACCCTGTTTGTTTGCAAATGCTGCATATCTGTAGGTGGCATAGTAGATGGATTAATCATTATAAGGACATTAACCTAGTATGTGATGTTAGTAATATATGCTGGTGGAAGAGATTTGTCTAGCAGACATTAACACACCTTAGCAACAGAATCCTGACTAATGGCACATGCCAGCTGTATGATTGGCTGATCAACTGCTGCCATTTCACTACAGGACATCTGCCTTTGTCCCTCTTGGCTGGGGCAGTATGTGCTAATCATGTTAATATGGGTATAAAGTTGTCTAGGATTGTGAGGGCTTTAGGGCCATTATGCTAGTTAAGTTAAAACGTCCTATGGTTCTATAGGCTGATGTAAAATGCTATAACAACCACACACACAAACATGGCTACATTAAGGATAGCACCACTTCCAATTACTGCTTACAGGACATGGCACAGCACACATATAGTGCAAGTTGGCTGTATGCTGATTAGAACAATTACATATGTAACGGTACACACTACAGATCACAGTACACAATGCATGCAACACCTCTCATGTCTGTTAGCACTATCGGTTTAGGACATGTTATGCTTGATTACATCAGCAGGCCCAGATGTGGTAAGGCATTTGGAGGGCCACATCACCTGCTGCAAATAAAATACTGCAAAACCTGACCTCTTTCTGTGTTACTGAGATGATCATATACATGCTATGCAGATATACCCACACTAAGTGGTCTGGTGTAAGAGTAGAACCCCTACCTAACTAGTCTTATATACTCTAGATGGGAGCACTTACTGCATGTGCCACAGCTTAAGTCTGGTACTACTGTGGCAGCTGCTGGTCTTAAGGTATATAACATCATCAGGCCTTGAAGAATGGGGCAGTTTGGAAGCCAGCAGCAACTTACAGGGCAAAAAAGGTGCATAATCATTGCACTTTGATAGCCAAGGAGGGATTCTCAATTGTTTTGCAGGGAAATACAAGCATACACACACACACACTGAGTGGCCTAGAGTTAGATTAGAATCCCTACTTATGTACTCTTGCACACTATTGATCACAGTACTTATCACATGCACCACAGCACAAAGTTTGGCACTGGAATGGTAGCTGGTAGTCTTAAGGTAGATGACATCATCAGACCACGTAGAAAAGGGCAGTTTGGAAGCCAGCAGCAACTTACAGGGCCAAAAGGTGCATAACTATTTCACTTTGATAGCTAATCAGGGATTCTCAGTTGTTTTGCAGGTGGATACACATGCACTCATACCAAGTGGCCTGTAGTGAAAGTAGAACTCCTACCTATCTAATCTTACAAACTATAGATCACAGTGCTTATCAGACGTACCACTGCTGATGGCTGCTATATATATGTGACTGAAGGCAAACTACTTGTGGATTACACAAAGTAGGCTTCTGTTGAACAGCATCTGTGGCCTGCAGAGTGATATTGCTTCATACTGTCATCTGCATCTAGTATCCTAGCAGCCATATAGCTGTTATTTTCCTAGCTATGTGTCTATAGTTAGCAGTATGTCCATATGTGGCTGTTTCCACTTGGATGGGCAATCCCGTGGGCAGGAACAATGTGCCCTGTCCAGGCACGCATAAACAACAATATACATTGCATCACCTGCTCACCTGTTGCAGTCTATGTGGTGACACCCAGCAGGCTCAGGGTCTGTAGGTAAGTGCATTATATACTGTTGACCCTTGCTTTGGATCCTTTGAGCAACATTACAGATGTGTGATAGAGCAGCTTTACTCACCACTATAAGGGAGCGTAGGACAATAAAGACATCCACACACATATTTATGTATATAACAACTATGTATATATAAATGTAGCTGTGTGCGTGTATGATATGTGTATGTGTTACGTAGATAAATGGGGACAGACTGAGATGTATGTTTTTATATGTATAAATATATATATATATATATATATATATATTTGAAAATACATATAGATATGCTATGTATGTGAGAGAGAGATAGTAATATGCTATGTATATGAGAGAGATATAGTAACAGACGGTCATATTAACATATATGTATGTATGTATAGACATATCTATACACAACAGGTCATTTTGATGACAGGGCAACATAATTGCACTCATTTAACTAAGTGTATGGGTATGCCCAGTGGGACTGTTGATACTTATAAAGTGACTCCAGCCCATGCCTACTTGTACTCTAGTCTGGGATTTTGTGTGTTGCAGACAATGACATATGTGAAAACACCAACATAATAATACCTCTCTTGCAAAAGATGTGGATACTTCCACATTTGAACCATCAGCACTATCACCCATGCTAACTTCCCTAGTCCACTGAGCCACACAAGCTGCCAGACAAGGAGAAGTCATTCATCACACAATGAATAGCATACATATGTATGTTGTTATTCCAATGTTATGTGAGATGTACAATGTGTGATCGATTTCTGTGTTACTGCCCTAAGATTTCCTGGACTGCTGACATACCATCAATGACTTACTGTTAAAGCAGGTATGGGAAAACAGCTGATTTGGGTGTGGGGGAACAACACCACATCTTCTGCTGGGATAGACAGTAGTCCAAATATCATATGACCACACTGTTTAACATCTTCCTTGACTGATGTTGTGAATATTCTAACCGTGAAGCCTAGTGCATATTAAGGAACACATACTAGTGGACTGGTTTTCTGTAGTCCCACGTGGATGTTACTTCTGTCCAAATAGCCCTCTATATTTCCTTGCATAAATGCAGCAGATCCTAGCATACAATACCATATTATAGAAATCCTTACAAGCAGTGTGTAGGTTAGAGGCTTACCTTGCGAATGCAGCAGTTGACAGAGCTGTAGTTAATTGTAGTTAACTGATGCAAGCAGTACGCAGCCAATATATGGATAAGTACAGGTTGTGTGGGTTGCCTGGCATCAATTTTAATATATGTATGTGAGTAGGAGTAAGGTGCCAGTCCCTAAGGCTGTACGGCCCTAGGTTGTCAGTGAATGTGCTATGCTTTATCTCTAAGCCGGATCCTGGGTGTACTGGGCATGCCTACGTCTGCCTACAGGGACATCATCAGGGGGTTCTTCCTCCGAGTCCTCCTGTGACTGTGGCTGTAGTGACCTAGGCACTGGTGGGGGGCTGTGTATCACTTCCCTTTGCTGATCCTGCTGCAGCTGTTTCTGCAGGATCATATTATGTAGCATAGCACATACTGTAAACATATGTGCACATGTGGCTGGAAACTACTGCAAATCTCCAGCACATATATAGAGGCACAGAAACTGTGACTTCAGAAGTCCAAACACATGCTCTATGATGTTCCTAGTTTGTATGTGTGTGCCTCATTATGGTGATCTTCCGTGGCTGTCTGTGCATTTCTGATGGGTGTCATCATCCATGTTTCCATTGCATAGCCAGCATCCCCCAGTAAATGGACATGTGGGATGCTCCCCCCCTACCAAACATCTGGTACAGTTATGATGCATGCCAGATATTGGAGTCGTGATAACTGCCAGGGCTGCCAGCACACACATTCCTGATAATCCCCTGGGTATTGCACATGACGTAGCAGTTGATAGAGTGATACCCCTGGCAGTTGGGGTAGATTCTACTCTCCTCACCAGGTGATGCCTTGATGTGTACATGAGTGCAGTCTATGGCACCCAGTACTTCAGGGTAGTATGCTACATGGTAGAAGTGTTGCATATTGCTGTCCCTCTCCTCAGCAGTGAGGAGAAAACAAATGTGCTCACTGGCATGTCATAGCATGGCATCTAGGAACTGGTGGAGTACTCTAGATGCAGATGCCTGTGGGCCCCCATCATGTCCCAGCTGGTCTTTGGAAAGTACCTGTAGCTAGTATCCTAAGGGCTACATATACCTTTGTTTCCTGGGTCTGAGTTGAGGGCAACAAAGTTTAATGAGTTCTTGCAGTATGCCCCTGTCCACCCTGTAGCACTCTACAATCTCCAGCTCATGTAGCTCCTGGAAGGTTACTCTGGGCCTGAACAGTCTTCTCTTTCTCTGTCTAGGCCTATTGCCAGCAGCATCAGCAACAGTGACTTCATCATCTAGCACATACAGATGCAGCTTACTTGCAGCAGCCCTTAGCATTATCTCAGTTAAAATTCCCACGTTTCTACTCCATTGGTCCAGAGTATTTGGGAAAAATCAGAATGTAAGGTGCATGCATAGTTTATAGAGCTCTGCTGTAGGAGCAGAATGTGTGATTGGCTAACTGTGATGCATTTAACCTGCTTACAATGTCATTAACATCATTCAATGGCCCTATTTTAGCTTAGACAAGTTTAAAAGTAATTGAATACATTTATGTTTTCAGACACGCTCAGCATGGTGGCATACCAAACAAACACATGCACAGAAGCTAAACAGAGCTTAGAAGTTTGTGAGCACATCCCCTTGAAATGACATGCTCATCCAGGTGGTTTGCTGCAAAAACATACGTGCCTAAGCTGAACAGAACTTAGAAGTTTGTGGACACACCCCCCCTGAAAGGAAATGCTCAGCCAGGTGGTGCACTGAGGAAACATGCGCACCTAAGCTAAAATGAGCTTAGAAGTCAGTGGACACACTCCCATTGACGTCAGCTACATCCTGTGTAAACAGCAACATGGGTCTAAGCTTACATGAAGGGGATATGCAGACATGATTACTCCTTTCTCCTATTCAGTAAATCCACCTCATTTGCATAGACATCCATGCCCACAACTTGGAAACTACATGCATCATAGCCTTACGATATTAGCAACAGCACCAATGCACCATTGCAGCGACTCCACACAAGGTCCTGTAGTACATTTCTGTAGCATAATATTATTTTTTTCCGATTTTCCAATTTTTTATTTTTTTATTTTTCTATAAAGCATGTTTGCACATTGCAGTTGCCCATGCAAACATGCCCAGATTATTAAAAAAAATAAAATTAATTTAACTTATTTTCTTTAATTTTTCTGACATACAGGATTATAGTTTCACTCATATGTAAATGGAAAATTACATTTTTGCCCATATAGCTACATTTTTACAATCCCTTTTATCTTTCTACACTCTTGTACATGGAATTTTTCTGTGTACACTACGGACACTGACACAGGGTCTGCACAGATGCCTATCTTCTTCTGGATCACTTTACCTGCTTATGAGGTGATTTGCATGCCACAGAAGTCTCCATTTTGGCATGTGATTGCATGATGCTGAGCAGTGCTTAATGAATCTAAAAATGTTTACGCCCATGTAAGTGTAAGCAGCACAGCACGAT
Organism: Protopterus annectens; assembly: GCF_019279795.1. Classification (NCBI taxonomy): domain Eukaryota; kingdom Metazoa; phylum Chordata; order Ceratodontiformes; family Protopteridae; genus Protopterus; species Protopterus annectens. Next base: position 1,891,643,753 of record NC_056729.1, read on the forward strand.
GCCTACATGGAAAAAATAACATGTAGGCTTTATTAAATTCCCTGTATGTTTTTTTTTTTTTTTTTGTGCATTTGCTCTAACTATCTTAGTGCTGTTTAACAGTTTTGTGCTGCATTTATTGAATTTGTTGTATTTATCGCTGTTTTTTAGACTGCACTTATTAAAGAACCTCCATCAGGTCATACTAGACAAAAAAAATTCTAACAAAAATCTCTGAGCAGCCCACATTCCAACCCAAAGAAATTCTGGCACTCAAACAAATTACTATCTCCAGGGAACCCCTTTTCACCAAACCCCTTCCCTAACAAACATTCTATTGAAACTGCAACAACAGTTAACAACTTTTTCATCGAAAAAATAAAAAAGCATACTAAACCAGAAACTCTTGATATTAAGACTCCACCTTCCCCTTATCTATTCCCTCATTCTCCCTAGCACTGGTAGCAACTTCTTTCATCAGATCACTTCTTAACAATCTCAAACCCTGTTCCCCATCAGCCGACAAACTCCCTCCATTAATTCTCAAACATGCAGCCAATTCCATAGCATATCCTGTATCTATACTTATCAATAGATACATTCAAGAAAATACAGTACTGGATATCTGGAAAAAGTTCTTCATAATACCTCTCCACAAGGGAGGAAATTCTACAGACCCCTCAAATTACAGGCCTGTTGCCATATTATCACCCATATCCAAGATACTGGAAAAATGTATACATAGACAAATACTAAACCACCTCTTACAGGCAAACCTAATTACACCCACACAGCACGGTTTCCGTCCCTTACACAGTATTACCACTACCCTCCTATCTTTCACACACAACATTGCCCAAGCCAGAGATGATAATAAACACATTTCAGCTCTATTCCTCAACCTATCCAAAGCATTTGATGCATTTGTTATAATTTCCCATCCCATCCTCCTAAACAAACTTTCCAGCCTACAACACTGTACCTCCACTACCTTCTGGTTTAACAGCTTCCTCTCAAACAGATATCAATCTGTCAGATGGCAAACATCCTTCTCTCCTTTCCATCTTGTTAACACCGAGTTTCCCCAGGGTTCTATCCTGGGCCCCCTACGTCTTAATATATTTACAAATAACCTCCATGTATCCTGCCCCCACTCTACCTTAATACAGTATGCAGATGATTCCACAATTATTAATACCTCCAACAATATACAAAATCTTCGTACTGACATTCAACAATCTCTGCACTTAGTACAAAAATGGCTAACTGAAAACTACCTGTTTCTCAACCCCAGAAGACCAAGCTTCTCGTTTTCCTTCCAAAAAAAACTAATTTCAGCTAAAGACAAATTCACCATCTCATCCTTAGATAATACAATTATCACCGCCCATTGCTTGGCGTTACTATACATGGCCAATTAAAATTTGACCTACATATCTTAAGCTGTATCAAAAAGTCCAATCAAAAACTAGGCCTTCTTTACCACAACAACAAATATATACCTAACAAATCTAGACCTATACTGGCTCAAACATTTATTCTACCATCCCTGCTGTATGCTGCTCCCATACATACTAATCTCAAAAATAATCTCTTAAACAAAATAGAAACCACCAATAACAGTAATAGCTACAAATCCCATCACTGTATACCCGTGAAAAGCATAGGATGGCCTGAGCTCCCCCACATGCTTCAAATATCACAACTACAAATTGCACACATCATTCTAAATAGCCCCAACTCCTGCCCTGCCCTTACATCCATAATTACACCCTACACACCCAATCGTGACCTCAGAAGCACATAACAAAACTTTCTGCAGGTGATCAAGCCAAACAAAAATATTGGAAACACACTTTACAGTTATTCAATTGCACATTCATGGAACAAACTTCCATTGTCCCTTCACTTCACTACCAAAAGTGGTGACTTCACAAAGCAACTAAAAATTTATTTCCAACATGCCTGGATCGGTACTTTTCAGGAAATTACCTAATGAATGTTTCTTCTTCTCTCAATTAACACACCTGCCTGGTATCCACCTAAACTGTCTACATATATTACCCTCTCTGCAGTTAGTACCTATGTTATTAAATGCTTCTTTGTTGTACTATGTCATGATGTCACTCTGATTTTCTTTTGTTTTAATTTTATTTTAGACATTGCCACATTCCTTGTAAATAACTTAATGCTAATCACATTTCTCAAACATATTGCTACTGCATTCTCCAAATACTGTACTTTTGCCTTGCCTATATTCATATTGTATATTTTTCTCTGTTTTTAAGTATCTTACAACTTGAATTGTTAGTTTTTTCTTATTTTTCAATTACTTTCCTGGAGATTTTTACCTCAAGTCTCCGCTGAAAAATGTCTCTCTGGGCCCAGTTGAACTAACCCAGTTAACAAATGTAAAAATAAATAAAAATAAAATCTCCCCAGAATTCATGAAGCTCGGCGCAAGGACAGCATTAGCCTTGCGCCGACTGTGTGGCATAGAGATGGCGCAGCAGCACCACATGCATATTAATGAAGGTGCGCTGCAGTAACGGCCATGTGCATAGGAAACATGTACGAGTGCAGGGAGCATGTCCAAGTGCTGCACGGAGGCGTGAACATGTCGGCTGCATACGCGCAACCTAAAATGCTGACTAGTACAGCCTGCCTCTAATAGTAATCACTTCTGTCAGTGTCTGTGGATAGTGAAATGTATGCAAAGCATACAAGACATCTTGCGAACAACACAATAAGAAGTAAACACAAAGGCACATAGCTAAATATTGAGTCCCCGTCCCTCGAACAAATGATATTTAAAACCCTGTGCCCATATTCCATTGTAGTGTCGCTAGTTATACCAAGTGGAAGTGAAATGCATCGTGTTAGCGCGCCACCAATTGCTAAGCCTGGCCCAATGGTTTGGCTTACCACCTGTCCTACATTGTGAGGGACAGTCCCCCTCTAGGCAGGTGTGTCCATACCAAAACCATAATAAATGTGAAATGTCCTGCGATAGTAGGACATAATTATGTCCCATATGTTATGTAATAGTCCCATACAATACGCATGCCCTTATATAAAATACCTATATGTTACAAGAAACAGAATAAGCAACTACACCGCTACAACAATAAAAGCTTATATGTAGGCATAAAACTAAAGTACTATCCTTTGTAATGACCGTGGGTATGTATTGGCCTGTAAACTCAGATGTGTGTCCCAAAAATGTCCCATCCAGGTCATATGAATAGGTGGCTACACTACCAATGGTCACAGCATTAACCCAATATCTGCCCATTCACGGTCCAAGTCGTCCTTGTCAGGACGGCCCATAGATGAATGGGTATTACCCTGGTCTACCTACCATGTCATGAAAGATAAGTATTTGCGTGTACCTATGTGCGTGACATACAGCATGTGGATGATCAGAAATGCTAGTGTAGACCTCACAACCATATTGGTCCCAGAGATATGTAGTGTACACAATGTGTTCTGATGACTGTGCCATGGGCCATCAACTAGAGAAGGGACGAATGGCGTCTGTGGAATATGGGGGTGGGGGGTGATGGGTAATGTAATAATCCACCAAGGGGAGACTGGGTTGGATGCACAATAGGTGAACTGGAGGTCTATGAGGGAGCAGTGGGTGAATCAGGAAGATAACCAAAGAACAAATATACACATCCACAATACAATCCCACAAACATGTGAACATTAAAATGTGCAATACACATGTACAGAAATGTTACCGGCACATACCCACATAATGGTCTGGCCTGATCTGAGCCATCCAACCCCAACACACCTGTACATAATTGAATACCCATGATCCCATTCACAGCACACCACCACCTCCTCCTTCCTGAATGTCCACCAGAACCAGCCATACTTGGGCTGCTAGATAGGTGTGGCCATATCTGCACATAGTTATTCCTAGCCATATCTAGTAGGCAGTCTCACCCTAGGCAGTCTCAGGATTGCAAACTATGTATCCCTTGCATGTATAACCCTACCTTACAGCCGTAAAGCAAAGAAGGTCATCGGTCCCCACCATTTTTGGACATCCCTCATAGGATATGTATCTGTTCTAAACATTAGACTTGGTGTCACAACACAAAGTCCAGTCCTGTATACATCTGGACACAAGTTGTATGAGCAGTAGTTGTCCACAAGACTGCTCAGCCTCCATCTGATCCTGCAGAACCTACGACCTGGGATTAACCACCTGACCGTGACGCACGTCTCCCCATGTGCATTATTTGGAATATAGTGGCAGTCAGATATAGGGTGCTTATGGCGCTTTAAAGCAGATGTAAGTAGGGTTACCACCTTCGCCACCTTGTCAGGGACAGTCCCTTTTTGGGCAGTTGTGTCCAGTCCAAATATAATACAATGGCAAATGTCCTGTGATTATAGGAACTATGTCCCATATTTCATGTAACAGTTGCATAAAACAGTTATTTCTGTATGTAAAATACTTAAAGTTACAATAAACAAATTAAGCAACTAAACTGCTTCAAGAATAAGCTTTCATTTAGGCAAATAAGTAAAGGTCTAACCTTTGTACTGACTATGGGTATGTGTCGGCCTGTAAAATCTGATGTGTGTCCTGAAAATGCCCCGCTTTGGCCATATGTAAAGGTGGCAACCTGAGACGTAAGCTGGTATGCAAGCGTTTATGCGCGATGGTAAGTGGCAGTGATTCAACAGTATGGGAAATGTAAATGAGCATGTAGGTGTATTTGCATGTGTATGTACAGACCGATACACACACACACACACACACACACACACACACACACATATATATATATATATATATATATATATATATATATATATATCTATATCTATATATATATATATATATATATATATATATATATATATATATATATATATATATATATACACATATATATATATATAGATATGAAGAATGAACATGGTCACAATATAGGAAATCCCCGTAATAGTTAGTGCTGTTATATATCAGGATGGCCATAGGTGAGCGCACCTCTGCATCCCCAACCACAGGTAGGATGCTAAAAGTGGAACGAATGATCTCCCCATGCTAAGTATGACTTTCAACTAGGTACAGGGCAGTTCCGGTCCCCAATCGACCAAGCCTAAACCCTGAAGACCATATGAACACCCTGACAATCAAACACGTATGTGCCAGGACTATAGGCTTTGGAGGTCTGAATATCCTCGGAGTGAGTCAACATGCGGCACGAGTCCAGAGCAGTAGGGAAATAGGGAATGGCGCATGTGTAGTAGTGCGGTTTTCCCTACAGGAAAATGGATGCCTGCTGTGTAAGTGAAGTGATTAGGCATGTGTTCGGGTAACTATGCACCATGGGTATACATATAAATGAGGCAGAGCACCAATAGTGTAGTGGTTAGAGCATCCGCCTAACGAAAAGGCATTCACGGTTCAAGGTCGACAATAGCACATATCATTTTCCTTGTGGAATGAATGTTGCTCTGCTGTAAAGCTGACATTTAAACATGTAAAGGTGAACATGTTTATCTCATGGGACTATTAACCAGATCCTTTCAATCAAAGTGGTATTGTCAATGAATAGGGCACAAATAAGCACAAATAAGCGGCAGTAAACATATGTAACACACAGTAAGCATAGGCGAGTGCGCCTGCATGGGTGTAAGCAGCTCCCAGCACATGAAATGTATGTTTGTATGTACAGATGTAATATATATACACACGCATAGATATATATATGTATATATATATATATATATATATATATATATATATATATATATATATATATGTATATATATATATATATATATATATATATATATATATATATATATATATATATATATATATATATATATATATATATACACACACACACACACACACACACACACACACACACGTATGTGTGTATAGATATATATCTACATACATGAGAAATATATATATATATATATATATATATATATATATATATATATATATATATATATATATATATCAAGAATGGACGTTGTAACAATAAAACATACACAAGGGATGCAAAGGGAATCAAAAGCAATGTTGGTATTATATAGTGCTTTCAGCGTATGTCATAAAAAGCTGCCCAGGAGTGAGCAGAGCACCGATACTCACATCACAGGCAGGGTTTTACCAGTGGGAGTAACATCGTTGAAATGCTAAGGCTACTTTACACACAGACGGAATGTAGTCCCATGCTGGGACCTCCAAAAATTGGAAAGCGCAAATGGTCATATTCTGTAACCCCAGGAAAGGCACGTATGTGCAAATATACATGGCGGGAGACCCTGTGAATAAATGAGGTGGGACAGAATGTGTGTCTGGCCCCAAAAGCTCTGGAGAGGGCAATGTGTAAAGGTGTGTCATGGCTGCAATAACAAGTGGATAATGGATGTTACGCGTGTAAATTTAACACTGGTGGGGTGGAGGAACTATGGGTATGCAATTATGGATCCAGGCATGCCAGGGTTGGATGGGCCAGTTTTAATGGACTGCCCCATGGAGGTCAGCTAGGTCGTAATAGGTATATATGCATACTCACATGCAGACAATATATGTTGAAGTACAAATTCTGTAACACATGCATTCCATTTGTTGACATAAATAATAGGAATGTGCCCATACAAACATCGACAGTAGATGGAATAATAGGCTGTGCAGAAGAGGGACGGGACGAATCACACTATCACATTCCAATTACCATCGGTAATCCGTGCATGAACATATAGCGACATGTCTCTGCTGTATAACGTGCTACATACAGACTACAAGATAACTGGAGTGTGTCGGTGTTATAATGAATAAGGCACTAGTATGCTGGTGAAGCTTTTAAACACCATTACGCATGTGTAAGTACGTATGAGCGGGGAATGTATTGACACACTGATGTACACATAATCATATATATATATATATATATATATATATATATATATATATATATATATATACACACACACACACACACACACACACACACGCACACACACACTCACACATGCACAAATATATATATATGTATATATATATATATATATATATATATATATATATATATATATACAGATGACAGCAAGATATGAATATACATGTATGAATACATATGCAGATATGTCTGTATATATTAATGTAAATAGATATATATATCTTACAGTAAATATACACATGTATATACCTAGGTTATGTTACAGCAGTTATGGGTAACATGTTTAGGCTAGGCATATGTTGGTGGGAGGTCCACTCAACAAACATCTACCTCCCACCCCCCCCCAGCTAGGCCGGTGAGACATACCGACATGCAATAAAGGTAAATACAACACTGCTTCCCAGTCCACCAGCAGGAAACTACCAGTGGGTGAGATCTACAAGGTCTACACTTTAAACATGGACAGCAACGTCCCTTGTGGGACACCAAAAATTTGGTACGTCCAACCAATGGGGTAACACTATTATGACCAGGATGTAGCTGTACACGGAACAGTAGGTTGTGCAAGCCTGATAACACATGGGTTGACACGACGTACGACATGTGTCCCGACATGGGGAGAGTGGGCAGTGTATAGGGGTGAGTTCATATCCCACCTGCGTCCACCCGTGCCCACAGTAAGGATGAGTGCTGTAGAGTAGTGGCAGGTGGGGGAACTATGGATATGTGATTATGGGTCTAGGCGTGCAGGTCTTGGCTGGCAGACACATATTAGGACCGCCCCGTGGGTGTAAGTAATATTCCGATGTGGGTATAGCAGATGCCCATATCTCCCAAACCTTAAAAGCATCTACTGGACAGTCTGTAAACCATTTGGGGAACACATAGGGGCCATATCATTGGACTGTCCCGATTACCAGGGACTTCCATGATTACGAATCAGAATCTAACACAGTCCCAACTAAACCCTCCTAGAACTAGTGATATTAGGAGGAAAGGTGGAGGAATGCACGTAATGAATAATGACATGTAAGAGTCATAAACAGCATGTACCTCAGACAATGTGTATGAATACATATGTGCTCTGTGTCCATCAGTGTGTCAGGTTAATAGCACCAACCTTCTAAATGTGTCCCTGAGGTCGTTATGCAGTGTCCCTGATTCAGTGTTCATTCTTTCCCATTCGTATGAGAGGTCTGATAGTGAGAGAAAGCGCATGTTCCATCAACTACCTTAGAAAGTTGAAAGAATAATAGGGTTGGGGTTACCACCTGTCCACCTTTGTGAGGAACACTCCCCACTGGGCAGTTATGTCCTGCATAATAACTGTAATTAAGGCAAATGTCCTGTGATTTAGGGCAAAGATTACCTATATTGTCTGTAGTAGTAGCATAAAACAATTATGTTCCTCTGAAACACCTAAATGTTATAGGTAACAGTATAAGCAACTATAATGCCACAAGAGTAACCTTTTATTTAGGCAAAACAGTGAAGTACTCCCCTTTCTACTGGCTGTGGGTGTGTTGCCCTGCAAAGTCTGACGTCTCTACACACAGGTCCTATAGGGTTGCCACCTTTCCAAATGGCCAGAGTGGGACATGTTCTGCAGAAATGTCAGACATTCCAGGACTAAACATACCTACAGCCGTGCATAGTACAGGATTACACTTATTTACACAAATAAAAGCTTAATCTAGTTGCATTTGAATTGGTTATGCTACTTCACATAACATATAGAAGTGTCATATATAAAATAACTGCTGTATGCAATTATTAATGAAACGTAGAATATAATAATGTCCTGTAATCTGGACATGTGCTATGTCTTGATTATTTTCGCAGTGTCTCTCACAAAGTGGGACAGGTGGTAACCCTAAAGTCCTACCTTGGCCAATTGAGAAGGTGGCAAACCTATAATAGGTATGCTGTAGCATGACCCGTCTGACGGATGTGGCTACCACAACCCAACTACTTTTTTGTAATACAGGGTCTCAGTTCCCATGTATCAGCCAGACAGGAGCAGAGTGTATGCGGAACACACAAATATGATTAATTCACTGGACAGGCCACTGATTCCATACAGTTGAACGCCATGCCGTCGCCTAATGGGCAGCCATTCCCAATACTGTAGTCATGTAGTCCAATGTGATAGGCATCACAAGGTGGGAGCAGATTGTAAGAGGAACACTTAAATATGAATGATTCACTGGACAGGCTGCTGATTCCTTACAGTCGAACGCCATGCCATCGCCTAATGGGCAGCCATTCCCGATACAGTAGTCATGTAGTCCAATGTGATAGGCATCACAAGGTGGGAGCAGATTGTAAGAGGAACACTTAAATATGAATGATTCACTGGACAGGCTGCCGATTCCGTACAGTCAAACATCATGCTGTCACCTAATAGGCAGCTGTTCCCAATACTGTATTCCGATATAATAGGCATCACAAGGTGGAAGCACATTGTATGAGGTACACAGAAATATGATTGTGTCACTGGACAGGCCGCTGATTCCGTACAGTCGAACGCGATGCCGTCGCCTAATGGGCGGCCAATCCCGATACCGTAGTCCTGTAGTCCGATGTAATAGGCATCACAAGGTAATATTGTGGTCCTCGCTCACCCCCAAGGGTGTGAGTGACAGATACAAGCACCAATGTCGGTGCATTACCAAGTGCGGGATAGAGCAGTTGTAAGCATGTTTGACTACCAGTATGCAAGTATTGCACTGGTTAAGCAATGTAGAAGCTAATCGAGTGTAAGAGGCTGTAACCAGAAGATATCATACAGCGCAGTCAATCAACAGTATAGGAATGTATCCCATCATGTAGATGTACATGTGAGTGTTTATGTCCAGCATATAGGTACATATATATATATAGAGATGTACCAGGAACATACCATGTGGCAACAAAGCATTACAAACGAATGAAATGGGAAACACCAGCGACACCTGTATTATGTAGTGGTGTTGCTCTATGTGATCACAAGACTCCCTCAGACAGACATGTGTCAGTCATACATACAAATAGTTGTACATTGGCCGTATACATCACTCTGTGCAAGTAATGTACATTAACACAACAGCACCTGTCCAATCATTATGTGTGAACAGTACTCCTGCAATGTGCTGTGTGCAACATCATCATGATAAAGGTAAATGGGGTAACCATAGAGGGACAGATAGTGTTTTGTGTACAATGGGGTCATCCTCATCACGTGTACCTGGACCATGTAGGAGTGATGTGCATACCAGGATTGTGCGCCTGAGGGACAGGGATGAGGATAACAGTAGTAGGTTATGATGCATATTACAAGGGTTTCATGTGTCCAGTGGGCACGTGTGTGTAATGGACAGCTATGTATAGGGCAGATGGTGTCCTAGGAGATGAATGGCCTTATGTGTCCGTAGGTGAGGGTCAGATGTTGGGGAAGGAGTGTAGGTATTGCCGTGGAGGATAGGTAGGAGCACAGAAATGACAACATATAGGGTTGGTATATGACACGTGGGAGGGATACACCCTGGATGGGGATGGGTCTTCAGCAATCAAAGACCATGGGAAAAGTGGGACGGAGGTCCACAGCCATGGGCAACTGCCACTGCACCTCCACAGCTGCAAAGGAGGCAGTGCTGGGGGCTGTCCAGAAGGGGCAGCATCCCCTGTAAATGTGACACTCTGCCCTTGAACTGGCATATCTGGCTTCGTAACCCCTTAGGCAGCCACCAATGCAACACGTCCAGGACCGCATGAAGCAGATATGCACCTGTCTGGTCCCGATCCCAAGGGGGACATGCTCCATCCTCAGTGGTGGTACCACCAGAAGGGGGTGCAGAGCCAACAGAGGTTGATGTTAATGGCAGGGCCCCAGATGTGCTAGTGCCTGGTGCCATGGTCAGCTGAAGTGAGAGAGGAGGATCTGCCAGTACCTACCAACCCATTCAGCCTATGGTGTTGCGTTTTAAACCCACATATGGCTTAGTGATAGACAACAGCATACAGGATTACCTACGAAAGTATGCATAGATATCACCAGCAACCGAACACAACAGATGGTATACATTTGTAGAGGGAGCACAACACATGCATATATACCGCATGCCAACTGTACAATGTGTAGTAGGCATGTGACCGCAGCTATGAACAGTTGCCCGTCATTAGCTTGTCACTGGGAATCCAACACAGTGTCAGTCATACCACTGTCTTATATGACACATGTCCAGTCAGGGATGCGATGGCAGTAACACATCCCTATCATCATGTACTGTCTGCAATCCTCACACCATACTTCTGCTGTGCACAGAAGTGTGTTCAGTGTGTAACACAGGAAACAAATGGTTGCACACACTGACCAGTTCACAGATGGCCCTACAGATAGTGTTCCCTCATGAACAGAGTACTGTCATGTCTGTATTATAACATGCAGAATAGCCATTACCACACACATATTAAACAGGCAATAGTCTCAATGCAGTATAGTTACATTTACATGCTGTAAGTGTGTGGCACATCACCCTCCTGTCATTAGGCTATTTCCCACTGCAGAAATGATTGAGGTACATCCAGATATCATCTGCAATGCCGTGTCAGAACACCACATCCAGGTACCACTCACAGCGACTGTTATGGCCAGATAATAACATGTTTCCCTAGATAGTGTACTGTGTTTATCATGTGGATGGCTATGGGACCACCATCACAGCTGTACCACATGCAATCAGCTAGAGGAGGACTGCAATAGGTGCAGAAGCCATCACCTGACCATTTCCATCTCTTACAATACACATGCTGCTGTTGTGAAGGTGTACACCTTCACATCCACCAGAGAGTATGTGCGTGTGGGACAGGCAATGTACACCAGGGAAGGGCTTGGAGACTTAACCATAAGCATCATCTGCTACATGCTGAATAGTACAGGGGAAAATCCCTGACTACTCATTACTATTACATGTGCATGACGTTACTACATGTGCCACAAAGGCGACATGTTGCTGTGCTGTAAGAACATGTGAGTAGGTGAGTGAGTGCCATCAGCAACAGATATAGTAGACATACATTAGCTGTGGAACATGTCAGTCCACATGAATGGATGCCATTGTCACCATAACCACACTCTAATGGACACGCATTGACACCTTTGCCAGGGTGGCAAATACACAATGTAACTACTTAGTTTGCCACACCGCAGTAATGCACAGGACCACATGCACCACAGGGGATACCTGGAGATTCTATGGGCTAGGGCATGTGAAAGTGCTTGACAACTGTTGGTATGCCAATGACGTTTATACTGGGAGTGACTGTGGTTGGGAGCGTCACAACCCACATGCAGACACAGGGTGCCAGTACTGGCATGCAGGTATGCATTGCTCCATGGGTGTGTAGTGTTTGGCTGTGCAAGATAGTTGTACAATGCTGGATGAGGTGTAATCCTTGCCATTGCGTCACCCGAAAATGGTGTGCAGTGCAATGTCCCACACAGATGGGTACTGCATTATCTGGCCTGACATCCTGGTTACCAATGTGTAGGGCCATAGCTTTGCAATGCATGCCACGTCTGTGTTTGATAGTCCTTCACATGGACATTGCCTGGGATGTGCATGTCCCACAATACTGTACAATGACATGTACAGGTGTACCTGGTTTGGCAGACACATGTAGTGTGCACAGCCTGTTATACCCTGATATGCCAATACTGACCTGGTGTGGTGAAACCTGCTTATAGTGAGCAGGTCGGGCCTGCACCTGCATGGATAGAATGATACAGGTATTCCGTGGAATCAGTGGAATGGGTCCATTCAGGGCACATGTGTACAGCATTGTCTGGCCTTAGTGGATCATATTTGATGGCACCACATATGTTGCAGCCATTCAGTGTGGAACATAATGAAGGCACAATGTCCGCATATATGTGCCTATTGTACTGCTGTATAGGGTGCCATGTCCTCTGCAGGCCACTGCAGTCACACCATGCCAACTATCTGTCCTCAATGTGCATGTTATTAGCAACATAGTGAGATATCCTAGGCAATGTTGGGTATGCATGGCACATGGGGGCAGGACATATACCGGGTGCTAGTAGGGCTGCATACTTAGTTCAACAGCCCTTTTGCCAGATGTATGGGTATGGCTTGCCAACACAGTGCCATGGCTGACTGACAGCTGTACTCCTCATGAGGTGGCCAATGTATCATAAGATGGATACTATATAGGAAAACTACAAAACCTGCTCCCAAACATGTCCAATGGTAAGACAATCACGGTCACCTCTACAGAGGCTCTGACAGACAAAACACACTTTCCATGTCCTGTATACAAACCCCTACCATATCACACTGCAGCAACATGCATTTAGGGCACATGCTACGGCAAATATTACAAAGCACTCTACTTGTCTCATGCAGGCAGACACATACACACACACACACACACACACACACACACACACACACAGTGGGCATGTCTGGGATTAGCATACCGACCTAACTACTTTACTACACTACAGCATTACGCAGTTACAGAATGCGCTACCGAGATTACTGGGACACAGCACTCCCAGAGGTGTATTTGTAGATGGGTGACATCATCGGCCTTGATAATGGTGGGTATAAGAAATGTATGGAGTGTGAGCAGTATAAAAGCATTACACAGTCCTCAGGCAAATGGACACACACACACACACACACACACACACACACACACACACACACACACACACACACACACACACACACACACAGCAGGTGTGGAACTAGAACACTGACCTAACTATTTTATTATACTACAGCATTATGCAGTTACAGAACATGCTACCGAGATTACTGGAACACAGCACTCCCAGAGGTGTAATTGTAGATGGGTGACATCATCGGCCTTGATAACGGTGGGTATAAGAAATGTATGGAGTGTGAGCAGTATAAAAGCGTTACTCAGTCCTCAGGCAAACAGGGACACACACACACACACACACACACACACACACACACACACACACACACACACACACACAGCAGGTGTGGGACTAGAAGACAGACCTAACTACTTTATTACACTACAGCATTACGCAGTTACAGAATGTGCTACCGAGATTACTGGAACACAGCACTCCCATAGGACAGCATTACACAGTTACAGAATACGCTACAGACATTACTGGGACACAGCATTCCCAGAGGTGTGTTTGTAGATGGGTGACATCATCGGCCTTGATAACAGTGGGTATAAGAAATGTATGGAGTGTGAGCAGTATAAAAGCATTACTCAGTCCTCAGGCAAATGGGGACACACACACACAAGATGTGGGACTAGAACATCGACCTAACTACTTTATTACATTATAGCATTGCGCAGTTACAGAATGTGCTACTGAGATTACTGGGACACAGTACTCCCAGAGGTGTATTTGTAGATGGGTGACATCATCGGCCTTGCTAACGGTGGGTATAAGAAATGTATGGAGCGTGAGCAGTATAAAAGCATTACTCAGTCAAATGGGAACACACACACACATGGCAAGTGTGGGACTAGATCACTGACATAACTACTTTACTACTCTACAGCAGTACACAGTTACAGAACATATTACCTAAATTACTGGGACACAACACTCCCAAAGGTGTATTTGTAGATGGGTGACATCATTGGCCTTGATAACGGTGGGTATAAGAAATGTATGGAGTGTGAGCAGTATAAAATCATTACTCAGTCCTCAGACAAACGGGGCACACACACACACACACACACACACACACACACACACACACACACACACACACACACACACACAGCAGGTGTGGGACTAGAACACCAACCTAACTACTTTATTACACTACAGCATTACGCAGTTACAGAACGCACTACTGAGATTACTGGGACACAGCACTCCCAGAGGTGTATTTGTAGATGGGTGACATCATTGGCCTTGCTAACGGTGGGTATACGAAATGTATGGAGTATGAGCAGTATAAAAGCATTACTCAGTCCTCAGACAAATGGACACACACACACACACCAAGTGTGGGACTAGAACACCAACCTAACTACTTTATTACACTACAGTATTACGCAGTTACAGAGTGTGCTACCAAGATTACTGGGACACAGCACTCCCAGAGGTGTATTTGTAGATGGGTGACATTATTGGCCTTGCTAACGGTAGGTTTAAGAAATGTATGGAGTGTGAGCAGTATAAAAGCATTACTCAGTCCTCAGGCAAATGGGGACACACACACACATGGCAAGTGTGGGACTAGAACACTGCCCTAACTACTTTACTACACTACAGCATTACGCAGTTACAGAACGTGCTACTGAGAGTATTGGGACACAGCACTCCCAGAGGTGTATTTGTAGATGTGTGACTTCATCGGCCTTGCTAACGGTGGGTATAATAAATGTATGGAGTGTGGGCAATCTAAAAGCAATTTAGAGTCCACTGGCAAACAGGGACAGACATACTCACACACACACGCCAGTGGTGGGTACGGAACACCTGCCTATTTACAAATTACTATTACAATACTACATACTTATGAATTGTGCCACACAGACTACACATGTCAAGGCTGTCATTTTGACCGTCTGAGAATGCGGACATCAACAGGGATGCTGGCAGTTAAGATGTACATACCTGTGAACCTGTGTGTTTAAAGTAGGAATCCATCCTGACCTGGAGTATGCCCTTCTGTGGAATGGATGACTACTACCACTATACAGGGTTACAATGACCATGCCCATACACAGAGGCACATAACCGACACAAGGTGTCACTGGACATGCTCACACACTTAGTAGCACAGGGCTGTTCGGAATGCACTATGTGTCCGTCTGCACAAGGATATACTGAGCATGCTCATACACTTAGTAGCACAGGGGGCATGCTCACACACTTAGTAGCACAGGGCTGGCCAGAATGCACTACTATGTGTCTATCTACACAAGGATATACTGGGCATGTTCATACTCCTAGTAGCACAGGGCTGACTGGGATGCACTCTGATGCTAAACATGGAAGGCCACAGTGGCTATGCTATTACAGGTAGATGTAAAGAACACATTGTAATGGGCTCTGGTGTTAGTAGTTGTCATTGTTAGCAGGAATGCTGCTCTACATATATTTGACACTGGTCTTTTACACAACATCAGCTGTCATTCCGGGATGACATGGCTGACAGTAGGCAGGCCTTTGTCACATATCACATGCATCTATGATACAAGGGAGTGTGGATATTACCCAAGTTGCATCCACCCACACAGTGCCATTCCAAGGCAAATGTCCTAAGCACAGGTTAACTCCCATATACCTACCAGGACAACTGCATTGTTTTCTTATGCTAACCAGTGCTAGATGTTTAGCATCCATACTGTAGATCCAACAATGGGGAGTACTGACATCTGTGCAGTGAGGAACACCTGGCTAAAGGCTCTGTAGTGCACAATAGCACTACTACCATATACCTCAGAACCTAGCACTACCACCATATACCTCAGAACCAGACATGTGGGCCATAACACAGGTACAGACCACTCCAGGTGGTGTACCCACATATATAAAGGCCACTCACATGTACTGAGTGGTCCCCCCACGAAAGGCATCACAGATGAGCCATGTGCAGGACACAGTGTCACATGCTGCATTCTAGGGTGTAAACCTCACACACCACCATGCCCTCGGACCGCCAACACGCAACCATACATGTATGACATAGAAGAGTACACCACCATGTGACCCTTGACCTGTGTACTGTACTAAGCTCTACATAAACTGTAGAGAGTACACATGTACTGACACAGTTGCATCATGTGTTATGCAATGCAATGATGCCACTGTCTGTAACCAGGTCAGCTGTACACATACCAGGGGCCCTCAGTACTTTCCACCATTAGCAGATGACTGTTGCTTTACACAAGTACACACCCTCATGTATGGATATGACATACATGTACCTGCCCTGGGTATGTACATGCCACACACACACAACATACCTGTAAATAGCATAGCTGTTGCTGTCCTTTGTGCAAACAGATGGCTACAGCCATTACACACATGCACATGGAATGTAGGTCCATGGCTGCTGAATGCTAACAGTACATAAGGTGTGATATTAGTGTTGACAGAGGTAACATCCCCTTTGTACTGGTCACCCATCATATCATACAACAGTCCATGTGTCATGTATGTCATTACACATATCCACCAATTGCAATGCCTACAAACATGACCAAATGTCAGGACTGTAGGACCTACACACCTGTACACGTAGTGTTGTGTGTTCAGATAACATGTGTGTGCAGTTGCTGATGTATGTGGTTGACATGTATCCTAGTACATCATGCAGTTGCAATGCAGCCTCAACATTGCCAACTGTATATGGTGATATGCTGAATGTACAGAAAGATGTACCACAGATATGGACAGATTTGTGGAAATAACTAAGTGGTGGGGCATGTTTGCAGATGGATATTTGCGGTGGACAGCTCACAGGTGTGTCACAAGTGGTCCTACAATACCCTGTGTAACTGGTAAGCAATGGTTTCATTAACTGAAGGACATAACACACAACTTAGTCAGCAGTCAGGGTGACAGCAAAGGTAAATCACTTGACACCCGTTAATAGATATGAAGTCCCTAGTGCATATATCAGCACTGTTGCCACAGGAAGTGTCAGTACAGTTTGTAATGTGTGCAATATTGCTGTACATCTGACATACATAACATGAGCTAGGCAGGTCTGAGATTCACAGTACTGGCATGTGTGGTTGCGTATGTGTCCATATATGTCACGTATTGTGGGGAATATATCTCAATTGTTACTCACTCTCCTGTACACTAGTGTACACATCTATACAGACTGCAATGTAGAAAGCAGGACATAGGCAGGGGCGTGTATCTCACACATGTGAGGTATCTGTATGTGCATGACATAGGTGTATTAATTACTGAATGCCACAGTGTGTGTATGTAGGGCTGACTGGTCCCTGGTGTGAGGATGTATGTTACCATACTGAACTGATAAGACCCCTCCCACCATCCAGACAATGCATTCTACTATCCATGTTGATGTCCCCGATCTTAGGCCGTACTGACTACCTGTACATGTGTATTCTCTGTGGCGCGTCATGTAGGTGCACAGTACTGTAACAATGATTTACCCATAGGCAGGGGTCCTCAACCCACCAGTAGCAACTGTGTGCGAGTGTGTGTTACTGTGTCGGTGAATCCGTGAGTGTGTGGGTTTGTTACTGTGTCACTGAATACATGTGTGTCAATACCTAAGTGTGTGGGTGCAGTTGTGTGTTGGCATCCTGTCATGGGAATGTGTATTACTGATTCCCAATAAGGCATCACACTTCCCACTGGCCTCTACCCTTGTAATCAGCTAGACCACTCTCTTACCTCACCACTCTATGTAACTGTACCTGTGATGTCACCCTTTATGGATGTCACGTCTGTGGCCACAATAGCTTAATACACAGCTATCATGCTCTTGGAATGGTAGACGTGTTTGTAATGTGGGATATTCTCACTGGTATGTAGCAGCTACACAGTGCATGCTGGTATATTCATACATACCTGTGAGTAGTCTACATTGACATATGGGACACTAACTGCAAACACTGACATCCACCGGCACGTGCAATTAGACCTGAAGAAGGACAGCAGAACATCATGACCAACATGCAGTTACTGTTGTTACACAAGACACATACTGTTAACAGTACTGTACACCTGTACTACATGGTATATCTGCTACCTGTCAACAGTCCTCAACAATTGTAAACTACATGTATCTTCCACGTCTGTTCACCCTGTGCATCAGACCATATGAGCATGTCCCTGCACCGATGGTGTGGATGTCAGGGATGCGGCACAGGCATCATCAAATGCACAGGGTGTTAATATTTGCCGGAGGCCTAGGCTGCACTGTTGTTACACAAGACACATACTGTTAACAGTATTGTACACCTGTACTACATGGTATATCTGCTGACTGTCAACAGTCATCAACATTTGTAAACTACACATATCATCCTAGTCTGTTCACCCTGTGCATCAGACCATATGAGCATGTCCCTGCACCGATGGCGTGGATGTCAGTGATGCGGCACAGGCATCATCATATGCACAGGGTGATAATGTTTGCCAAAGGCATAGGTGGCACCATTGGATGACATCATGTGTGTGGGTTTGGGCCTTTGATCTAACTGGGAATGTGTGGATGTTATGCATGTGTGTGTTGTGGTGCCCTACATATGTTTCCAGTGTGTGTGTGTATGTATGCACACAGTTCTCGCATGTGTCTGGCCTACACAGAGGTATTACTGACAGCTGCAGACTGTACAGGTGAGGTTTTACAGTTCACGGTGTCCGGCCAAGAACATGTGACCTGTGCCTGCCAGGGGTTGCACGGGCACTACCAGCAGAGGTGCAGATTGGGTACTGTCTGATATCACTTGTCCACTGGAACCGTGTCCCTGTTGAGACCATCCCAGGCCATGTACATGTGGCCTGCTGTGTCGTGGTGTGGACAGCACAGCACCAGATTCCCTGCTGCTGCTATCGCCACTATGGGAGTGGGCATGTGAGGTAGCTCGTACACGTAGACCTGACACAGGTGATGTAGCAGGCCTACATCCACGTGCCCGATGACTCACTCTTACCAGATGTTCCAACATAGACAGCTCTTGCTCGCAGATTGTCATGCCACAGTCAAGGACTCCAATCATGTCACCCAACCATCTATCAAAAGCTTCAGCAATCTGCTGTTGAGCATTTACCATTGCCTGGATGTTGTTGTTTAAAGAACGGACAGCAGCCCTCTGTAGCCTCTGATCTTCTCTGTTGTGACATTCAGCATGTGTCTGTGCATCCATTACAGCCTAAAGCATGTGTCTGGTGACACCAGCTGCTGCTCTCTGTCATGCAGGACCATGTTGGCCAGAGGTCCTCCTACGAGCAGCACTGGCCATGTGCCTGTGTGGGGCACCACCAATCGTTTTGCTGACACCATGGTGTGCAGGCACACTTTCCATAGCCCCCATACTTTCCTATTCCAAGCTACCATGCACCAACTGTCCTTCCTCTATGGCCACTGGTGATGGGGTATGTGCAGGTATGGGATGTGTGTGTGGGGATGAGGGGGGTATAGATGGAATGGCACCCATCGGCACAGTTTCAGCCCCTGACAACTCTGCCTGTGTCTCAATCATACATTCATCATCACTGCTAGAGTCTGTGGGGACACTAACATCAGATGTACCGCAGGAGGGCAATGCACCTACATCACCTATGAGGGCAGACAAGAACTTTACATTACAATCTATACAATAGACACACACCCAGACACACACGCATGTGATATGACAGAAGGCATGCAACATGCATGTGATACGGCAGATGGCATGCAGCGCAGACAATAATAGTGGTAGTTATCATACATCCGTATGTTGCACACAACACCATGCATGTGTCATAGCAGATGGCATGCAAATTACACAATCATAGTAGTAGTTAGCATACATCCCTGTGTTACACCATGTGGACCAACACAGGTTAACAGTACACCTGCCTGATGTGTGGCATATGACCTTGATAATCACATGTACTATGACATGTGATCTGCTGACGTGTGCAATGACATGCATACATGTTTAACACAATGGTGTCCTGTCAAATATACAGTGGGGCAATGGTGTACCAATGCAGTGTTGTCTGTCTGCCCTACAGATATACTGCACATTTAGCTGATGTACATGGCCATTGCAGGGAATCATGAGGTGTCTCTAGTGCTATACAGTGTGAGTTGCAGACAGGGTTCATAGCCATGACTGTGTTCAGATAAAATACATATATTCTGTGGAATGTGACCCACATCACTGAGGTGTATACACACTAAACCATGATGTGGAAGTTGTGACACAGGTCACTGATGGGTATACAAATGACACCCTTGCACATCTGCAACCATATTGCTGCTGCCTGGCAACTATGGCCAGACATGGTGAACATGTCAGGACACCATGTCCCACATGACATCTGTGTACCACACACACACACACACACACACACACACACACACACACATACACAAGGAGATTGTATGACACTGGTGTACAACTCCAGCAACGGGAATGTACTGTATCCGTGGCCTGCTGTGGATACTGTACAGGTGACTGCTGTCATGTCGCAACACCCTCAAGATGTTCAACACATCTTATGTGGTGGATTGATGTGACGCCTACACAAGATGTGCACAGGCCTGTTGGATGTCTAGTGTTCCACATCTACAATAGGACCATTATACAAAGACCATGGTTGAACCATGTGTAGCCATTGTACGACAGGGTTTAAACACAAGCACAACACGTCTACAGTGTGTGCTGCTCCATGTCTCTGGCCATCCTCCATGGCCATGTGTGTACATGTGTTGTCCAAATTATTGTGATGGGCATCTATTTTACATGTCTGTGTTGTCCCATATGACATATACGCTCCACTGACAACAGGGTTATGCAGATAAAGGGTGGTATGTGGGATATGTTTTCAGGTTAGGTAGGCAATGTAGCAGCCAGGCCACTAGATGTCATGGACATGTCAAAATAGCACATTACATTGTGTGACATTCATAGCAGGGCTATGATCCACACTGGTGAATCCTGTGTGCTGGTCATACTGCAGCCCACTGTGTATTACTGTTTGTATTCACCACATGTGTAGATCTGATCTGTAGTGCATCCCTAAAGTGAACAGCACCTCCACCATTGTATGCACGGCTGTCCACACATCTGGCAATGACAGTTTGTGAGGATTCATGTCGGTGAGATGATTCACATAGTTTGCAAGTGTTGCATATGGGTAGTCATTGTGATGCATTGCAGGTCCGACCTGTATATTGTGACAGTACTATACATTATGTGTACATGTTGTAAATGGCCACATGGCAGATAGATTTGTGAATTACAGTTCCTGATGAATAATAACGCTGTCACCTGCAACGGGCTGCTGTCACAGCGAAACACCAGAAGTACCTAAATAGGAGTAACACAGCAGTATGAGCATAATCCACCCCTGTATAAAGGCTACAGGGTGCAATGTGCATAACACATACACCAGCACATTAGACTATACTATGGTGTATGCACATGTGTGCATACACAGAGTAGCATACTATAGTATGAGGCATGTATGCATACATGCCTTGCATATGATGTTACATTACATATTGTACAGTGACACATGCAACTATATGGAATATAGTTGCTATAGGTGCAGTACTGACTTACCAGGTAACTCCAGGTTCTGTGGTTGAAAGACACCCACCTCCACAATATCAGCTAAAGCTTGTGGATGTGATTCTGCAGGTGTCCCCAGGTTGGCCAGTAGCTCCTCGGTACGTGTGAGTGGGGGCTGGGTTGATAGTCCACCACCTGTTGCACCTTGTTCCCTGGCGATTGCATTCACACGCTGTTTCACCCATCTATTGAGGTCTGTACAATGTCTGCGCACCTGCTGGTATGTGTGGTTGTAGCCACCTACATCATTAACCCTCTTGCGAAGTTCCATCCACAGGGCATCCCGCTGCTGTGCATCCTGTGGCACATGGCTGAATAGGATATCGTGATTGGTGAGTAGGTATAGGATGAGGGCCTCATCCTCTAAGCGGGTAAAAGGGGGTAGCCTTGCACGTGGTATACCTGGAAGACATAATGATGGAGACAGCCCACAGTAATTCACAGAGACATATAGAGCTGCAGCTGAACATACATGTGTATCGCATTAATTAAGTTTAAATAGTTGTATTTGCAAACCTACATGACACTCACGTGTTTGTGTCACACACATGTGACACTCAATGTTGAGTGCATATTATCACCATATATGTGTGTCGCCTGATTACATTACTCATACTCCATGTGGTTACTGTCTTGATGTGGGCATGTCTGTTTGCTTGTACTGGTGGTCCTACCTATCAGCACATGGCTGGATGTGTCCACATTAATGCAGTCGACCTTGATGCTGTGTATATGTCACATATAAGGACTTACACTGCCTTAACAGACATGACTTGTGACCCCGCAGACATGCTCACATAAGGTTTTACATGTATGTGTTCTGTCATATACATCTACACGGCACTGTACAGCGATTCAACATCCTGCCATGTATCACCTTTGTTGCACATGTGATACACATGGGACACTGGCTAGCAGGATGGTATTTGCAGGGATGGATATCAACTATAGCATGTACAGTGAAAGTCAACTAGTGGGCTATATGCCATGGGCCATGTATGAATCTAGGATGAAAGGTTACCTGGTAATAGCCGACTGGCAGGTTTGTGGGGCCAGATGGAGCAGTGCCAAATTACTGATCCACAGGGTTAATGATACATATACCATGAGTTACCATGCAGTCATCACACCATGTCTGGGAGGGGAGCGATGTGCAGCTTTGATGGACAGGAATGCATAGTATGGCAGGACTATGTCAAGTTTATGGGACAAGGATCTTTCCAGCATGTGGAAGGTGGATGTCCATGAAGTATGTGTTTGAGATTGGGATGAGTATGTGTAGCATGTCCAACATCACTGGGTTGGACATGGATTTATTCAGGGTATGCATCATGCTACATATTGGAGATGGGGAATGGGAAGGCTGGTGTAGGCCATCTGCACATGGCCAATACCCCTTAAAGGAAATATGTGATCTGATATGGGTCACTTGAGTGTTGTATATGGCTGGACAATGATCTCTATATTCATGAATGGCACCCTATCATTATTAGGGTTGCCACATATGACTACCTGACAGGTATGGTGACGTAGCTATGACAGGAAAGACAACTGTCCAGCTGCATCCCTCACACACAAGTGTCCATTATGTTGACCACTGCCTAGGTGGTAGTTCATGGGTACAGGGTTATTAACATAGGGGTAACAATGCACTATGTAACTGTCAGATTGTGGCCATATGTCACACACACCTCATCCACAAAGTCCCTTCTGTATGTTGTCCACAACACCCCTGAGTCAGCTATTGCTCCTAGGTCATAGTCATTTGCATACTTCAATAGGCAAATGCCTTCTGTTTGTCTGTGAGGTATGGACTACAATGAGGGGGAATGAGATTCATTAACCCTGAAATACTGTAGCTGCCACTGGTGTGATGATCATATATTATTCAGGCACCTTCTGTAGTGTTAGTTCTGCCAGCAGTCCTGTTGCAAAACACTCCTGTGACATAGGAATATACATCTAGTATACCGAGTGTAGGTGGTACACAGTATGGATGATGATGTCCTATGACCTGGCAAGGTCATGATACACAGTGTGACATCAACCATACTGTCATCTACATCTGTACTGCTGACATCACTTAATTGATCAAGGTTCATGGCCTTCCAGAACAGACTCAGCAGGGTAGTAGTAAAGTACTCCCCATTATCAGTGGTGTCTCCCCCTTTGTGGGCTGTGATACCTGTTGGTGTGCACCATTCAGTGTGTACACAACCTGACATGGAGATATGTTCTACATGATGTGTACGTGGAGAGCATCTTGTTTTGCCATATGTGTATGATACAACCTGTGATGTGGACAGGTCCCATGCAGCCTGAGTGCAGCTTTTAACTGCATAGTTGTGGGTACAGGGGCCCTGTGGTGTACATGGATATATGCTTGTGCACCTGTTGGGGGGAGGGGGCCGTGTGTTTATGTTATCCAAGACCCTATCTGGATTGCTTATTCATGCTAAGCACTTGTTCAGGACTTGTAAGCACTACGTAAGCTAATAATTACTATACCACTCAATCTTCCTCATTACCTAGAGGTACGTGTGAGCAGGTTTTGTACATACTTTTCTCACTTGCGTAGAGTAATTTAGCTCTTGTACTCAATTTCCTCACTTACCTAGGTGAATGTAGTTCTATTTTCAAGCATGTCTAAGAGTCAACTGCCAGTGTTCTTACCTGTCTATCTGATTAATCTGGACATCTTGAGGCAATGTACACATTGCCTCATGTAAACAGACAAGCCTCTCTGCCTACCACCCAACACTACAACCTGTGAGAGATGCACTCATCTAGCCAAACTGGAGGTGAAGGTCTCTCCAACCAAGCCTGACCCTGACTGTCATGTAGAGAAGGTACACATTCACACACCACACTCATCACATAAGTCTCACTGAATCTACCCTACCATTAACTGGGAAAACTACTTGTGTACCAACACATTAGCTCAACGATTTCTGGAATTCATAAATACCAATGCCCTCACTCAACATATCCACACACCCACCAGGGGCAACAATATCCTAGACCTAGGCATTACCAGCATGAGTGACTGGTGCTCCACACATGAAGCCAACTCCTCGTTGGTCGGATCAGACCATGTGCTGAACACTGTTGATATCCACATCCCACACACACCCCCCATTAAGGGAACCAAGGCCAACTACATGCTTATTAAGACAGACGTGGTGGAAGTCATGACACCCATGCAGATGGACAGTACTGTTACAACTTCTGAATCCTACACAGATGCACTCTATAAGCACTTACACGAGTGCATGGCTTGTACTATCCCAAACAGAACCAGGATGCTATACTCCTAATTAACTAAACCAATCTGGTGATCTTCTGCCATAAACAAAATGTACTACAGGAGGAAAACACTGTTACAAATGAGAGTATAATCTCATGTGTGGAGGAGCTCCCTGGCCAGCTTCAATACGAAGGTGAGATCCCTTATAAGATCCTACAAAGCTAGCTACGAAAACTAAAGAGCAACTAATACCAACAACAACCACAAAGCATTCTATAGCTATGTCACATATCTCGATGTCAATGACCAGATCTGTTCTGAGTTACAGCACAAAGGCACAAACATTACAGAAACAATTGATATTGGCAACATCCTGGCAGATCCCTCTCAAAGCAGCACGCTCTAAAGGCAATATCACAGCATCCATGGGACCGGACAACATCCCAGGCTGCGTTTTACACAAACTTCAGTATGTACTGTCTCCCAACCTACTCACCATGTTCAATAATCACCACACATCGGGCATAGTGCCCCCTGAATGGCACACAGCAACAGTTATCCCACTCCACAAAGGTGGCACCACAATGGACCATGGGATCTATTTTCCCTATAGGCCTGACTAGCTTGGTCTGCAAGGCTATGGTGCACATCATGGATCACAGTCACAGAGACATTGGGTACCTCCAAACCTTTGACCCCTCCCTGTTTGGCATTGGTAAAGGTGGACCATGCCTCCTAAACCTGGTGGCCTTCTTAGAGACAGTTACCACGGCATTAGATGAGAGTAAGGAGGTCCACACAGCCTACCTAGATCTCTCATAGGCTTTCAACACCATTCCTCCTTCTGGTAATATCAATATACCCATCTGACTGAACATTAACCCCTACATCATGTGATGGTTTGCAAAGTGGCTCATGGACAGAACCCACACAGTGGGAGTTGCATACCCTAGGTCCGACTGTATACCAGTTACACGTGGCATCCCCCAGGGCTCAGTCCTAGGACCCCTCATGTTCGGTATTTACTTCTCTGATGTACAGACAAGCAGAGGAGGGCTTCGGCTGAAAAGGTTTGCAGACAACTGCAAACTAGGGGACATAATTGTTTCCCCCGCTGTTACAGACACCCTCTGGAAGGGTCGCACTGAGACGGATACCTGGTGTTAATATCATGGCGTCAAGCTGAATGCCTAAAAGTGCATAGTCATCCCCTTTGGATATAACTAATTACCCGTGGACTACCACATAGGTGCTAGTGCCCTACATACAGAAAAAGTAATAAGGGATCCGGGAACCCCAGTAGATAGCAATCTCTCCTTCGATACCCATAATGACAAGGTGGTTAGAATATCCTTCTACATGGGCCCCCTAATCTCTAATGGGTTTGCATCCAGATCAGAGGGGCCATTGTGACTCTACTCATGACATATTAGACCCATTAAAGGATACAACACCCCATTTGGGATATACCTTAAAAGACAATGGCAACAGCTTGGAAGACCACACCAGTACCACACCAAGAGGATTACTGACTTCAAAGAGATGACCTATGCAGCCCAACCTAAGAAACTCCAGCTGTACTCAGTTGCATACCGCATACTCACAGGTGATCTCTTCTTGACATACAAGGCCCATGTCCAACCCTGTATTACTGGATATGCTCCAGCTAAACAGAGGCCCCTGAGAGCCACATGCTCTACAGATATACATCTAACCACAATGATGAGTAGGACGTGCTGGATGGATAGATTCCTGACCCGGACACTCCCCATGCTTTGGAACATGATTCCAATGTACATCAGGCAGGGCCCCTCACTAGCACTCTTCAAGAGAAACCTTAACGTGTGGATGGGAGACAGACATGTACCCCGGGGATCACTGCAATGGCTCTGCTGGTCAGAGGCACAGGGAACTAATGGCTCTGGCATTCAGAGGCACAGGGGACCAACCTATGTGGGTGGCGAAAGCCAACACACTCTAGCTAGGCTTACAAATACACTTGGTAAGACAGCCTAGTACCTACCTTTGCACATATTACATGTCTTATGTGCATGGATAGTTAAATAGCTCTTCCATTTTACTTTGCTATCATGCTGATAAACTGTCGGCTGACTAAAAGACATATGTATCCTGTTATTGTATATTGTAAAAGCCAATTGACATAACTAATATTTGCCTAACATTACAGTAATGCTATGTAGCTTGTAATACATATCTGCCTGCAATACTGTACATTACACAGTTATTGGCACAATATCCCACAATACAAATCATAATTGCACAGTGGCTCAACCTTCCACATGTTATTCTCTGTAATACACCCATACATATGGCTACAGTTACAATATATCAACATATACTATCCCCTGTTATAGCACATACTTGTTGGACCAGCCCTGCCACTGACATTAGCTGGTGAGGAGTATTTCTGTTCAAAGCCCTTATATAGCATCCCTTGTGGTGTATGCGGTGTTTGCCTTTTGACCTACAGCAGTACACACAAATATTACAAGCGTTACTATGCTCAACAATACATCACTACAAGATAATTGTTTCCACTATATGGATTGCGTGCACTTTAAATACTACAGAATAGTACTACATACACAGACATAATGACTGTTCTACATAACTTATTAGTAACCCGAGGTGTCATTAACTGTTGATTCAATCCTTTTCAGTTTGTGTTTCAATGTTCTTTGTAACATTCCACTGGTATATCCGGATGGTTTGAATGTGTGATAACACATCCTTTTCTAGTTACATATCAGTAACATGTGGTATCCTGTCCACCAATTGCTGTTCTAAAGTAGTTAATTAAATGCACATCAGCTGAGCTGCTACTCCATTAGCCGATACCATGGCAACAGTGGCGTATAACTGAGTACTCTTCTTGGGCGTTGTCCGTTTGCCTTACTTTCGAGGGAGGCCTAGATGTGTTGTTTGCGATATATTTCAACAGCTATATGAAGACACACAGAGATATATTAGCGTCATGACTCCCGTGGACTGTGTGTAATGGCTAGATGATTTAGTTCTACATGTGAGTACAGCTGTTATATTTCGGAACAGTGCTACTTATGCAGGGTTTGCGTGTACCTGATACGTCTGCAGATGTTTAAGTCTGGCAAGGATGTTTGGCCAGCTCAAGGCCATATGGCTATGCATGAACTGTTATAAGGTATACAGTGTGCTCACCAGACATCCTTGATTTGGTGTACAAGTGTAGCATACTGTGCTGTTACTCACTAATTGCTAACACATCCAGGTGTACGCACAACCCTCTGAAATGGGATTAGTGCAAACAAACCCTATTACATCAGCAGCTGTTCCATTGTATAACAGCAGCTATTTCACATACGGCCATGTCAGTGTGTCTCTGACAAGTATGTTAAGGCTTCTGCAGATGTCGTACAATGAGTGAATGATTTGTGATGTTATTGCACTTTGTATTGTAATATGTTTGGGTGTGGGGGTGATGTTGGTGAGTGTGCATAGCAGATGCAGGTGTGTAGGAACTGCTTTTATACATAATTGCTATGTGCTTGAGGGTTCCTTCCCAATTTGAACACCTATCCTTTTGTGGACTAATACAATGGTAATTGCAGGCTGATTCATTAAGGCACTGTTATGTGGTTCCTGTATAGCATGCAGGTGATGTTAGTCCTTGAATCCCTTTGGTAATACATTTGAAACTAATAACGTGTTGCTACATGATAGCTGTGTTCATAGGTTCATAGGTTGTTACTAGGCTATCAGCCCTAGGGCCTATACAAGCCATATGGCCATAGTGGGACCTTTTCAGGACACGCATCTGATTTTACAGGCTGATACAAACCCACGGTCAGTACAAGGGATAGAACTTTCATTTTTTGCCTAAATATAAGCTTATTCTTGTAGCAGTTTAGTTGCTTATCCTGTTTCCTGTAACATGTAGGCATTTTAGATACAGAAATAACGATTGTATGCAACTATTACAGTACATATGGGACATCATTATGTCCTGCAATCCCAGGACATTTGCCACGTTTAATATATTTAGTAAGGACACAACCGCCCAAAGAGGGAGTGTCCCTCCCAAAGTGGGACATATGGTAACACTATCATTGGCTCATATCCATAGCACATATTTGTAACAGTGTATAGGCATATACTCTCCATATCCTTTGTTCATAAAGGTTGGTAGTGGCGGAATGTGTGATTGATATGGTCCATGTTATACATATATATGAACACTTTGACCGTTGTATATGGCAGACCTATGGAATCCCAAAACTACAGAGTTCCGATGCACACAGTACCGGGACCAGACTCCCATACCCCACATTACTGACATCGACAGTAACTCGCGAAAGTAAAATGAACATGGAACACACACACGCACACACAGACACACTGCTACCCAACACATCCAAACAAACCATCCTACACTACATATGAGCAGGTGGCCAAGTCCCCCTACACCCCCCATGTAGGTATCTGCGCCCCCCACACCACCCCCTACTTTAATAGTCTACCTCCTAGGTCATGCAAACAGATGCACAAAGCTAACCCACACCCACACATTACAGTCCCCCAAGAACACACACCACACACAGAACACACACTTACACACACTATAGCCCTAAGAAACACACTTACACACAGTAACCTACCTGAACCACAACACCAGAAGCACTGGCTAACTGTCCATTAAGATCGTGAGTTTTCTCCTCGTGCATCTGGTGTTTCGGTACTGTGTTCTTTCGGACCTTAAGCCTCGGGATTACATGCATCGGTATGTAAAGCAGTCGGTATATGGAATGTATCCCATTTATATGTACCTCCATGGTTATGTAGATGTAGTTAACCCATCTGTATATCTACATATATATGTATATCCCCATATATCGACATATCTCTCTCTCTCTCTCTCTCTCTCTCTCTCTCTCTATCTATATATATATATAAAACATACACCTTTCATTGGGTTCATGCCGGTCTGTCCTATTTCAACACATTCCTACCTTTTTGTTTTATCCTGTCAGTATACATGACTGCCATTGGTGCATCTCAGGTAGCTTAGTGATATGTTATTGTGATGAATGTGTACATGGTTGTGTGTTCTAATCCTGGCAGTGATATCTTACCTCTCAGAGCAGGCACTGGTAGTGCAAGGGTGATTAACGCACATTTCAGTGGTTGTGTGTTCCACATGTTTATTATTCTGTGGAGAAATATGCAAGGTGTGTTTAAGGTATACTATGTAACATGTGCACATCTGTGAAGATTCCTGTCAGGGATACTCCCCATTATTTGGAACTACATCCCTGATTATATTATACAAAACCCCTCACTAACACTCCGGGGAATCCTTGCAGAGTGGGTGGTGAACAGTGGCTACACCCCTGGGATCTCGAAATTGGCTCTGCTCCACAGCGGGACAGTTAGTTAATCGATGGGGTGGTGACAGCAGACACGTTTTGCCTATGCTTATGAGTGGCCTCGGCAGTTGGGCATGTACCTACCTATGTATCTATGAACTTGTACATACAGTATGGACACATGCTAATAGCTTAATTTACTGTTCAGGTGTTGACTTACCTTGTGCCAATGGCGGTTGTGTGTACAATAGTTGAGGGCTACCTATGTAGGATATACACAGGTGGTCGTGTGTGTGTGCCATCCATGTTTGTTGTGTGTGCAGGTGGAGAAGGGTGTCAGTCCATGAGTGCCTACACTGTCAGTGTGTGTGCTATATATTCCCTCTTTGCCAAGGCATGGGCATACTGGGCACGCCTCCGTCTGCCTACTGGGGTAGCACAGGGTGTTCCTGGTCTGAGTCCCCCTGTGTCCGTGAGTCTCTTGGCAATGTGGTGGGCTGTGAGGGCCTTCAAAATTCTGTCCCTGCTGCAGCTGTTTCTGCAGGATCATATTGTGTAGCATGGCACATGCTATGAAGATATGGGCACATATTCCTGGACAGTACTGCATGGATACACCAGATATGTCCAAGCAATGGAACCGTGATTTCAGCATCCCAAACACGTGCTCTATGATGATTCTGGTTTTCGCATGTGCCTCATTATGGCGTTCTTGCATGTCTGTGTGTGCATTTCTGATGGGAGTCATCATCCACGGTTCCAGTGCAGAGCCAGCATCCCCCACCAGGTGGCCATATGGGATGTTCCCCCTGGCAAATACCTGATACAGCTGTGAGGCATGCCAGATGTGGGAGTCGTGATAGCTTCCAGGGCTGCCAGCACACACATCCATGATAATGCCCTGGGCATTGCACATGACCTAGGAGTTGATGTAGGGGAATCCCTTGCAGTTTATGTAGCACCTACTCTGCTCATCTGGTGGTGACTTGATGTGTATGTGCGTGCAGTCTATAGCACCCAGTACCTCCGGGTAGTCTGACACATGGTGGAAGAGACACATATTGCTGGCCAACTCCTCCTGTGTTCGGGGGAAGTATATGTGCTCATTGGCATGTGGTAACATGGCATCCAGGAACTGGTGTAGTACCCTGGATGCTGATGCCTGTGAGATCCCCATGATATCCCCAGTTGGCCTTTGGAATGTACCTGTGGCTAGTATTCTCAAGCTTACACTTACCTTCATGTCCACTGGGATGGTTTCCCCTCTGTTATTTCTGGCTCTGAGGTGTGGCCAGCACAGCTCAACAAGTTGCTGTATGATGTCCCTGTCCACCCTGTAATGCTCTACTATCTACAGATCATGTAGCCCCTGGTAGGTTACCCAGGGTTTGAACACTCTTCTCCTCCTCCAGTGCCATGAGATGGTTGTCAGCATCATCCTCCACACCACTGTCAGTCTCCAACACATGCTGGTGAATCAAAGCTATGGCAGCCCCTAACATGTACATATTAAAAGTTCCCCGTCTGTATACACCAATGGTGCAGAGTGTTTGGGAATACACAAGTGTGTGTGTGGGGCTTTCACACCTTATACTATTGTGCAATGGATGATGCTAGTGTAATTGGGTGTGTTTGTGCTATTCCAGCTGCAGGGTATCTTAATTACTAGTTTTGTAGCAGGTACTGCTATTGTGGGGCCTTTGGTGTTGACTTACAAGCATCTGCCATGATTCATCTATTGCCCTTTACTTCTATTTTCAACCCGATTCCCCTCCCATTGTCATGCATGCATCCAGCTGCTGCCTTTCTTGTTTTGTGCTTTCACAACCCGGGATTGTGTTGGGAAATGTGTTATGTAGCTGATCTACTGAAAGTTTGCTTTGTTCTGCTGTGACAGTTCTGTTTTCTTTGCTGTATGGCACCTCCCCTTTCCTGTTCTGCAGGTAGCTGCTAGCCGCCTTGTTAGCTGTTGTCTATGGCCCACTGTGAGTTTCTAGGTGTTAATTACTCATTTGTACTCCAATTACCATGCTGCAGCATTTCCTTATTGTCTTCCCGTAGCCTTCCTGGTTCAGCTGTGGTGCAAGCCTCGCACACCCATTTACCGGGTTTTGTGCACGTTTTCATTCACGTTCACATGAACTTTCTGTTACCTTGTGTGCTCTCAGCTAAGCAAAGCTATGGCTACTTCCACACCCCTATCCTGCGGCTTTGCTTAGCAACACACAACATGGATTAGCAATGATCCAATGTGCTTACAGCTACGGTGGTGCGCCCCTCTCTTCATGTCATGTTTACCTCCAGGCCACTCCTCGGTGTTGTACCACTATGTTGTGTGGTACATCCTTACGCTGGCGGGGCATTTGCGATTCAGTATTACTTGACTCATTTGCATGGCATTGACTGCTAATTCCTAGTTACCGCACGGAACACTGACACAGACCCTTAGCAACCTTTGCGTCATGGTTGTGGTGTAGCATGCATGCCATTGACTATGAAGGGGATATCATGAATTGCGTTACATTGCAGTTTTATGACATCTAAATATATTTTCCTTGTTATCCCGTTTGCGCATCGATGCACTGCAGTTTTACTTTGCATTGGTGTGGCCATAACATTAAATGTTATTTTTTAATATGTTGTGCATGTTGTTTTATGCCATTGGCTATATATTTAGCCACTGGCATTTATTAACATTATAATATGCAAGTTTAGTCTGCTTTCATGGCTCCAATTTTATGTTTGACAAAATGTAAACCGTTTTTTTTTTTTTGGTTTACATTTCTACATGCTTACGCTATGCCTGCACCACTTCATGAATCGCTATATACCTTCATTTGCATACTACACTGCTGCACATGGGGTAATTAGCATACATGTGCCGGGAACTGCGCAGCTCTGCCGTACGCTGGTAGTGCATGTGGAAACAGCTCTTACTTGAATCGCTTGACAGCCATATTTGGCGCTAGATTGCCAACGCTACTCTGTCGCATGGCGCAAGCTTCATGAATCCCGGGGTCTGTTTGTTACTATACTGCTATTAGTTTGTTTAAGCAGTATTCTGATATTTCCTAACCTGATCTGTTACCACAAAAGCTTTTCTGAGTTTTCCAAAGTTTCCCTGAGTTTGCCAAAATATTTTCAAGTTTTGCAAAGTTTTTTTGTGTTTGTAGAAATGTTCCTGTTTTTGTGCACATTTTTCTGTATTTGGGAAGATTTCTCAGGGTTTGTGAACTTATTTGCAAGGATTCCTGACACAGCATGACTTCCACCTTTGGTTGTAATGTATTTGTCACTGCACTTGAGCTGAAAACCAGTTTGCTTTACATTAATAGGGTTTTATTCTTTTCTGCTCTCTGGTGGGAGTAGAGGGCTGATTCAACCCACTCACACTGGAAACTGCTGGTCTCCCACTGGTCATAGCTGCTCAAAGAGCTGCCAGTTTGTGCAGAGGACAGCAGCACTCCAGGTCATTTTCTAGTATACTACTAAACACTGTCAGACCTTTAAGTGACTCTTCCCTACTCCTTGCTATCTACTA
Organism: Protopterus annectens; assembly: GCF_019279795.1. Lineage (NCBI taxonomy): Eukaryota > Metazoa > Chordata > Ceratodontiformes > Protopteridae > Protopterus > Protopterus annectens. Next base: position 1,891,678,124 of record NC_056729.1, read on the forward strand.
AGGATCTGGTATAAAAAGATAAGTGCTTTCCTGTCATCTCTGTTTCTAGCCTGGTGCATATGGGCATGCTATAGCAGTGTAGTAAGAGCCTCATATTCACTGACAACCATTTAACATCAGAACAGACAAACACAGTGTGTGAGAGATGTAGGTACACAATATCATTGAAGGCAAAGTTCTTACATGTACACACAAAAATGCAAAGCAGGTTGTCAGTTTTACACCCTAAAAACTCTCTACCAACACTAAGGAACAAACACATCACCCCACATATGTGGAGGTGCTCACCTGTAATCTACCCAAACCTCCAAGACCTCCTAAAAACATCTCTCAATGACCCCGTGCACACTCAAAAAAGATATCATCTCAGACAACATATAATTCAGAAAATCATAGTAGCCCTGCTTCCAAGCTCATAAGGCAACACACCTCACAGCCAAACATCCTAGTTATTTGGGATCATAATGTAATACATACTGGTGCCACCCTTATGAGGCTAAACACAGAGAAGATCACAGTGAGCCATCTATCTGGAGCCAGGATCCATCAGATCATACATGCACTTAGGTCTTTAAACCACAAGTAACAGTATGACATGGTCATAGTCCATGTGGGCCTAAATGACCTAAGATGTAACTCACTGGACCATATGAAGAGAGACTTGATGGAGCTCTCTGAATATGCGTCCCAGACAGGTATGAATATAGCCTTGAGTAGCATCCTACCTTCACCAATGATGGTGCCACAGTACCAGCAAAATATGAATGACTTCAACAATTGTCTTAGTTTCTGGTGTTAGAGCAAGGGGATCCAATATCTGTCAGCCTGAGAGATATAATTGACAAACTGCAATGCTTCGTTAGAGATGGTTTGCACTTGTCACCACTTGGCTTCTGGACACTAGCAAAAACTTTATCTATTCCTATTTAGGCTGTTCCAAGTTGTTAATACCTCCAACATAATAAAAATCACTTACGACTAAAGGAACTGCTGCTCAATGCTATGAGCTTAAATAAAAACTGCACTTCCTGGAAACATTCCTCACCCTAGAGAATGCAAACATTTGCACAACCATGGGAACATGGTTCAAAACCATGGAATGCACCCCAGCTATCAAAGGCTGCAATGAATGTCTTTCATACATTTCAATCCCCCTCAGCTCAAGATAAAAGAAGGAGAGGAGATGTCTTAGTGTCCATAAAGGACAAGTACACTGAGGAACTGTTCAACAACATGACTTGTCTGAGCTGTACCATGCTCAACTAACCATATGTGTGACCCCTTTTGATATCCTTGCTTAGCTACAGATCCCCTAGCATGAGTCTGAAGAACCACACCTCCTACCTAAACCTATTGGAATCTCTTAACATTCAGCCTAACACCATACATATGGGTGACTCCAACTACCCCTCCATAAACTGGGAGACTTATATGACCAATAATTCATTCGCTCAGAATTTTATTGACTTCATCAATGCAAACATCCTGGAGTAACTAGTCAGCTCCCCAGCCAGAGGTACAAATATCCTACACCTACTACTCACAAACATGGGGGGGATGCTGCTCCCTTCTGTGCATTAACTCCTCCATGGTAAGATCTGACCAGAAAATGATTTCCTTTAGTATTGAAACTCCCCATGTAACTCCAAACTTGTTAAGAACTTTGCTAAATCCAATTATCTCAAGCTAAGTGACAGCTTGTTAAACTTCCAAGCCTCTCTATACCCAGACGACACTTAGGCCTACTCTGAGCTGTACACAAAAGCACTGTACAACCACATTCCTAACTGCATAGAGATGGCAGTACCTGTCTGAGTCAAACATATGATAACTGGCAAAAATAAGCCTTCCTGCTGTTTCCCTGGCCTAAATAGGCTACTCAAATAAAGGAAAAATAATCCTCTCCAAAGCCAAGGAAAAACAGATAAAACGATGGAAAAAGACACTCACCAGTCTAAATAAACAAATCAGAGAGCTGGCCAAATCTGCCAAAGCAAACTATGAGGCAAATATAGCATCCCAGGTAAAAGATAACCATAAGGCTTTTTTTAATTATGTTGGTAACCTCAAAGGAAATGCTCAGTAATGTGATGAGTTAATCATGAATGGCCACACTTGCATCCAGCCTGAAAATATAACAAACCTGCTGCCCAACAAGTTTAGTTCAACCCCCCCCAAATCAACACCTACGACACCCAAAGAAATACCGGCAACTATCCTCCTACTGGTCATTATGAGGGAACAGGTCCATACTGCTCTCACTAAAGCCAAAACACAGCCTCCATGGGTCCTGACAACATTTCAGGATGCTTCTTACGTAGCTTAAAAAATAATCTATCAGGGCCACTAGAAACCCTTTTTAACCATAGCTTCCAGATGGACTTTTACCTAGTGGACTGAAGGGCCACAACAGTCATCCTTCTGTACAAGGGGAGCCCATTTGCTGACCCAGGAAACTATAGACCAATAAGCTTAACTAGTCTTATCTGCAAGGCCATGGAGGGAATTATCATGGACCTGATCAATAACAACATAGAAAATCTTCAAATACTGTTCCAGACCCAGTTTGACCTTGTCAGTGGGAGGTCTTGCCTGCTCACTCTGGTGGACTTCTTTGAGAAAGTCACCAGGGCCATGGATGAGGGTAAAACAGTACACAGCACTTGCCTATACCTGACCAAAGATTTTGATATACCCCTCCAAGAGATCATAGATAAACTTACTGAGTTAGGTATAAACCCTTACTTTGTCAGATGGATTGCAAACTGGCTCATTGAGAGTGCACATGTTGTCCAAAGAGGTGAATCATCTTGCAATAAGAAACCTGTTACTAGTAGTGTCCAATAGAGCTCAGTGTTGGGACCATTCTTGTTTGGTATATACTTCTCTGAAGTGAAAGCCAGTGATGGGGGCCTCTGACTCACCAAGTTCATTGATGTCTGTAAGCTGCACGCAATTATTGAATTCCCAAATGATGTTGACTTCCTACAAACAGGCCTAAAAATGACTGGTGCCCAAACCATGGCCTGAGTCTAAATGCTAAAAAATGCATAATCATACCCTTTGGTATATCAGATATCCCTGCAAATTTGCCAAATTATAATGTTGATAGCACATCCATAAAGGTAGTGCCAGTTGTGAGGGACTAGAAACACAGATAGAATGTAACTTAAACTTTGCGCACCAGATAGCTGCGGTAGTGAGAAAATCCTTCTGTGTGGCTCAACTTATAAGTAAAGGCATGGCATCAAGATCAAAGGAAGTCACGGTGCCATTGTACTAAGCCCTCAGTAGGCCCATAATAAAGTACAAAGCTTAATTCTGCATGTATCTAACCAGGCACTTGCACTAATTAGAACAACCTCAGAGATCTGTCATTAAAGAAATGCAAAGCGTAAGACACATGTCTTATGCAGGCCAACTAAAGGTCCTATCCCTTTTCTCCAACTCATATCGTTTATTGAGAGAAGGCATTCTATGATCCTACGAGGGCTACACATTTTCTGTTGGTATTGCTACTTCATATCCATACCTAAACTGCTTAATTTCCTGCTTGTCTGTTATGTTCACTTTTATCAGGAGCCCCCCCCCCCCCCCGGATGCCGTTCATTGTTTCTGTTCAGATTAAGTATTTATATTTGGAGTTGTTAGGGTGTTTGTTACTGTAAAGTGTCACAGTTCTGATTTCTGTTTCGATTTATTGTTTTATAGTATTGTATTTTAGTTAGGTCTGTGTTTCTTGTGTTTGTTATTACTGGATTTAAAAAAAAGTAATCTCTGTTTTATCCCCGTATCAAACAACTCACTAAACCAGTATAGTGGGTCCAAAAACAAGAAACTTCTCTGTGTGGAAGATCTTCAATCCATATATATCTAGTTAATCATGGTACATTAATCAGAGCAGGTAATGGTAGTAGAAGTAAAGAACCTAAACTCGTCCTAAGTAAAAAAAAATAAAAAAAATATATAATTTGAAATACTACTTTCTAATACTTAGTAATTCTGTACATTAACTAGATATATATGGATTGAAAATCTTCCACACAGAGGTTTCTTACACTGTTTGTTATTGCATTTGCTGACATTCTTTCTTTTTTGAATTATATCTGTGTTTAGAAATTTCTCTTGTTAAATGACTTTTCAAGATCATTGCAGTTGTCTTTGGATTTTGAAATATTTTGCAAGAGAAGAGATCCTTTGACTGCTTCTGAAGTATATGTAGTCTACACTATTTTTTTCCATGTAGTGTACAGGATTTGATGCGTTAGGAACCAGCAATTTGATTAGAGTGACCAATACATTGTTTAAACATTCAGTAAGGTTCTCATTTGTGCCTTTCAGCAAGCCTGCCACTGCAGTATATATATGTGTCATGCATACATCTAATTACCGTAATGCAATTATAAAATGAGCATCTCCATTTCTTTCAGTATAAATTTTATCACAGTTGCTGCTGTTCAGGGCTTCAGCTTGCTAACCATATGTAATTTTGGTGTGACATTTTCAGGGTAGTTGTTTAAGGGACCCCCCCTGTTAAGCTATTCAGTGGTAGCTGGTGACTTCAAATCAAAGGGCGGGGGGGGGGGGCTGTAGGACACACCTACATAATGTGAGGCCAACTAGAAAGGGGAGTTAGCTTCACAGGACAGAGCTATGGTACAGATGGATCAACACTGTTTGTGCTTACCATTTTGCAAAAAATAAACGCTCAATCACTATTGCACATGCTGTATAGTCTAACAAATTCTAGACTAAATCGCATTTCAGTGCTAATGAAGTGTTTAGGTTATGCTATAACAGCACAAAACCTAAGCATCTCTTAATAGCAAAACGTGGATGGTCTTGACTGCATGAAACTACTACGAGTACACATAATGTAGTAAACATGCATTGTACTCTATCAAGTAATTTGCATTTTGCACAATGCCAAGTGAAAAGTAAGGAGATTTGGAAATCCAGCTGCACTATCTTAATTTATTACTCACAATTCAAGGCCACATCAGTGCCTAATGTGCCAATGGTTCTGAGAGACACCGACACATGCTTGTATGACAGTTGACTTTCCAAAATACACATTAATTTTGCAAAGCCCAAATTACCACAGTACACAGCAGGGCTAGTCAACTAATTTCATTCATAAACAGCTCCCCCTCCCCATTACCAAATAAATGTATCTCCTTTGAGCCTGCCATGGCTAAATTAACATACTTGAATTAAGTTCACTTAGTCGATAGAAACATTAGTCACAACTTGTGTGTGCCACCTTGCCTTATACAAATATACATTTCATTTTATTTATTTTGCTTTTGTTTACCCAGGTTTGTCCAACTGTTTCTAGTAAAAAAAAAAAAAAGCTATTCAACATACATGAACAGATATGAAATAACATACTTAAGAATGATTCATACCTTTGATAATTAGATTACATTCATCTGAAAGTACAGCCAACTATTACAGTCTTGCAAAGCTGGAATTACAACAACAGTAAACAGCAGGGCCAGTTGCTTCATTCACAAATAGCACAAATCCCTATTGCCCACTTTACCCACAGTATCTGATTTGATTTTGCAAGGTTAAAAGACAAAAAAAAGATAGACTACAACACTGTTATGAACATATATATATTTTCACATAAACAATAGCCAGAATTCAGAGCTTCTGGTCGATCTTACTACACTCAGCTGCACGCTACTCTTGCAAAGCAAGTCAAAAGTGCAACAGTACGGCCACTCGGCCAGTCATTTTATTCATACATATTAGGCATAGCCCCCAGCATGATTACCTACCCAAAATATCTGCTTTGAGCCTAAAATGTTTAAAATTATGAAAAAGGAAGACAATTATTACATTACTGCATTTCTTTCACATCATATTGTCAAGCATTTGAAGATAATCTTATTTCAGTTCGCTCATACAAATTTTAGTCATGTAAGGATAGAGTTTCAACAACAAAACATTCACACACCATCCTAATCTTTCTTGATTTACCCTGAAAAAAGATTAGGAGGGAATTTAATAAAGCCTACATGGACTTTTTTCCATGTAGGCATCATGGCACGCTGCTTACATGAAAGTAAGCAAGTATGCGAGCCAGTAAACAGAGCTGAGTGGCATGCATGATCGTGTCACCACAGAAGTAGACATGGCATGCAAATCACCTCATAAGCAGGTGAATTGCATGCAAATGAGGGAGTTAAAGTAACCCTGCAAGCAGATAGGCAGCCTGCAGACCCCATGTTCGTGTCTGTATTGCACATGGAAAAATTATGCGTACAGGATCTAAAACAGAGAACGTGGGCTGTAAACATGCATTTAGATGAGCAGAAATAGCATAACAGAGATAGATATGTGCAAAACTATCCACGGTGTGTTGAAACCTGTATGGAAAGTAATTTAAATAATTTATTTATTTTTAATAATCAGTGCATGTTTGCACAGGTCTCTGCAGTGTGCAAGCATGACTTTATGAAAAAAAAATTAAAAAGAGTGTAAAACCATAATTTAATAGTATGTGAGAGTAATGTATGATATAACCCTATGTAGAGTATCTACAATGCTGGAATGGTGCTGTTGCGAATGAGCCAGGGCCCAAAACCATGTAGTTTCCAGGTTGTGTGCACAGATCCCTATGCAAATTAGGTGGTGTTACTGAATAGCATAAATGGGTATCCATGTCTGCAGATCTCATCTGTGTCAGCACAGAACCATACTGGTGTCCAGAGATGAAGTAGCTGACATCAGAGGGGGGATCTGCAGACTTGTAAGCTCATTGGAGCTCAACGGTGCCTGTTTGTGCAGTGTGGTGCACTGCTGAGCAGGTGGGTGCATCCAGTGACTACTAAGCTTTGTTTACTTCCAAGGAGCGTGTTTCCACATGTTTGCATGACACGCTGCCGGGCTGAGCATGACCTTCCAGAGAGTGTGTCTAGTGACTGATGTGTATTGTTTACATTCATGGTGCATGTTTGCATGGCACACAGCAGTGCTGAGCTAAGAAGGCTGACAAAAAAAGTGGTTGAGGAAGCCAATCATATATTAATTACTGTTGACCCCTGTTTCACAAAAACTAGGGTCATTAACAGTCCGTAATGATGTACTTGGCAGGTGGAATGCATCATAGGTAGCCAATCACACAGACTCCACCTACAGCAGAGCACTATGAAAGTTGAATACACCCTACAATCTGATTTCACCCCATACTCTGCAGCAGTGAAGCACAAAATTGGGATTTTTAAGTGAAGGAATGTTAGGGCGGCTGCAGGTCTGCTACATCTGCATGTGCTAGATGCTGAGCTTAGTGCTTCTGCTGATGCTGACAATAGGCCTGGACTGAGAAGCAGAAGAGTGTTTAGGTCCAGATTAGCCTTCCAGAGGCTACATCAGCTGGAGATGGTAGAGTGCTACAGGGCAGACAGGGACATATTACAAGAACTCA